>NC_050577.1:124011708-124311708 GCF_011100635.1 Trichosurus vulpecula | reverse complement strand
GAACATAGTAGGGACTTAAATGTTTATTGGATTGCATTGGGTTATAGAAAAGACAGCCAGAAACAATAAGAATCAACTCATGTCTCATACAGGTATGAGGTGGTTATCTAGACCTAGGTCTTGTAATATAGAACAGAATTTGTGAACATGCCTAATATAGATCTTTTCAAGTCTGGTCTTCTAACTATTTCAATGTAGGTTTCCACTGCATGAAGATTACCTAAACTGGATTATCATATAATGTGTTATAGGAGTATAGCTCTCCCAATCTGATTTTGCTAAATCTACTCTGGTGGATTTTCCCTCTGGATTACTCATTGTATAACAGGTAGAACAATGGATTTGAAGGTGGAAAATCTTGCTCTGTTAATTGCTACTTATTCCTATATGACTTTGGACAAATCACTACCACTCTGCCCCTCAGTTTTCACATCTGTAAAATGAGGGGTCAGATAGAATATGGACCTGGAATTAAAAATAAAACTTGTCCAAATTCCAATTATTTGAACTTTTGCTAGCTCTCTGACTAGTCATTTTACTTCTCAGAATCTCGGGCAACTCTAAGATTATCAGTGATTAGTTGTTATTGTCAGAGTGAAATCCATACCAACAACATCACATATCTTTGATATGTTAGCCAGTGTAGCACTTCAGCACTACATACATTATCCTGCTTGACACATGATTAACCCACTTCCTTTTCCAACCATACATGCCTCTGGTGATGTATTTGTGTGTCTTCTAACATACACATCATTATCAATAATATGCTGTAGCCTACTTAAACCTGCTGTATTTCTTTTCATGGCTTCTGGCATCACCTTCAATTATGATTATCCTGTTAGCATTATCTTTGATAAATATGATAAATATTTATGATAAAAAACTGGATATGATAAAACTGGAAAAATATTGGGGTTTAAATCTCTTTTTTCCTCTGCATATATGTAAATTCACATATTTATTCTTCATCTGTGTAAAAGATATGTAAGCACAAGGATAATGCATACTCACATTTATTTGGACATACATATGCATATATATATGTATATATATATATACATATATATATATAATAGAATGCTAGAAAAAAACAACAATACCTGTAGGCCTGCTTTATTCTCAGCTTTGACACTAACTTGCCATGGGTCCTTAAATAAATCACCTACCCTAGGATCAAAAATCACTTCTTGTTTTCCCCTCCTATTTAATTCTTATTTATTATCTCTAAAAGGTAGGAGGACTAGATGATTTCTAAGGTGTTTTCCAGATCTTGTTTTTCAATCATTCATTTGTGTCTGATTCTACATAATTCCAGGGACTTTGGAGGTTTTCTTGGCAAAGATACTGAAGTGGTTTTCTACTTCCTTCTCCAGTTCATTTTACAGATAAGGAAACTGAGGCAAACAGGGTTAAGTGACTTGACCAGGGTCATACAGCTAGTAAGTGTTTGAGGCTGGATTTGAACATGGCAAGATGAGTCTTCAGGCCCAGAACTCAATTCACTATGCCACCTAGCTGTATGCCTTACAATCAGAATTCTTTTTTCAGAGTCAAAATCTATCCACAAAGGTAAGGCGGCTTACCTAGCAATAAAACATACCTAATCCTGACACTAGCAGATTTACAGACAGTCTCAGGTAAGCCTAGACATGTGACTCTGCCCCTTTGATAGGTGAAATATACTTTCTATTCAGAACTAGAAGTATATGATTAGAGAATACCTGAAACTGTAATTATAGTAGAACATTAGGCTACAGGTGCTTTAGGAGAAAGAGTGAAGGCAGCCTAATAGCTAGAGATCTCTTCCTCAAGAAACCTATGGCATTTAAATATAGAGCTTAAAATGAAAAAGAAAGCAAATGGACCAGTTCCCTTCTCCCTTCTTACTCTATGCTCCTATCAAGCAGTAACCATCCTAGTTCCTACTATTTCATAGGTACCATATCTATATCTAGCTATAACTATAACACCTATATCTATCTATGAATAGATACATGGCTAGAGACAGAGAGGTAGATAAATAGAAGAGAGATAGAGGAGATCTGGATAGATAGATGATAGATGGATGGATAGATAGATAGATGAAGACAGATAGACAGACAGACAGATAGATAGATAGATAGATAGAAGTTTCCTTCATAGATCAACATAATAATCACACTTTGTTATAGTGTAATACTTTAGATATGCTAGAGCCCATTCAAACTGGCTGAGATAGATTCAATAGTTAAATTTTTAGTGCGAGCATTTATACCTTGGAGATCAACAAATGCTACAAATCAGGGCCCATTGATTGTTTAAACATAAGAAAGAGTTAGTGATGCAGATTAAACTCAAAATGTGTCCTGGGTCCTTTCTTATTTTCTTTCCAGTGGGTAGATTGTTAAACATTTATCAGAAGGCTGCCTGAGAGCACTTAACTGCAATGTTACTACTCCTCTTGATCTTCACAATAATCCTATGAAGTAGGGCAAGGGTTATTTTCCCCACTCTACAGGGTGTTCCTAAAGTCTGGACACATAGGCAAAACCGCATATTTTCAAGAAATGAAATGATTGAAATTTAATTGGAATATTAGCAAATAACATCTTCAATTTCAAACAATATCATATGATTTCATATTCATATTCCAAGAGTGAATGTGCTAAAATTGACGGCAGTGTGGAGTTATTGAGTTATTACATCAAGTTCACGTGAATCTTGCAAAGTGCATCAACCTTTGCATCACAAATGATGGAAATCATATTGAAGATGTTATTTGTTAATATTCCAATTAAATAAGATGTTAAAAATTTCAGTCATTTCATTTCTTGAAAATATGCATTTTTGCCTACGCGTCCATACTTTAGGAACACACTATACAAATAGAAGCTCTGCTAGTGATATTAAGCAATTTGTCCAGTCACACAGCTAGTAAATGACAAATCAGGGCTTAACTCTCAGTTTTCTGACTTATAGCCCAGTGTTTTTCCCTCTGTACTAAGCAAGCTGCCTCCACACCACCAACAAAGCTTTGAGTTGGTTTTTTTCCATTCTATGATCTGAGTTATTCCTACTTTCTCATAGAATCCCTTATTTTAACCAGTGCCATGAATTCACAAGAGAACTAACTGGCTTGGAAGAGAGAGTCATACCCTTTGATCCAACAATACTTAAACTAGATAAATCCCTTAGGAAGTCAAAGGCAGGAAGAAATGCCCCATGTACACAATAAGAATTTTAACAGCACTTTTTTTGTAGTATCAGAGAACTGGAAATAAGTAGGTACCTATGGATTGTGCAATGTCTAACAAAATTGTAACATAAGAATCTAATGGGCTATTATTACATTCTAAGAAATAACAAATATGAAGAATTCACAGGAATTTGGGAAATCCATGTGAACCTATGCTGTGTGAAGTGAGCAGAACCAGGAGAACAATTTATATGAAGACAACAATGATGTAAAGGAAAGTAACAGAAAAAGATTTCAGAACTTTGACCAATCATAATTTCAGAGGCAGTAGATTATGTGTGGAATGAAGCATACATTTTCAGACATGACCAAGAAGTTAATTTGTTTGTTTCAGAAGAAGGTAGTTGGTGGCAAGTGGTTGTGGGGAATAATCAGAAAGTGACAGTATTTTTTTATCTTATTTTTCAATTGCCAAAAATCTACCTTTTCTCCTCCTCCTACCTCTCCCAACCAACTGAAAAAAAAGAAAACCCTTGTAACAAAAATGCGTAGTGAAGCAAAACAAATTCCTATACTGGCCATGTACAAAAAATAAAATGACAGTAATGTTAAAAAATGAGAGAGAAAACATCAATAAAACATTTTAAAGTGACGGTACATTCTCTAGCCACGAAAAAAGTAAAGTTTATGGGCCTATAGGGAATTAAATCCTCATTAATTCTATTTTCTAACAAACTTAGTTACCAGTCACAAATTACTGATATGGAAAATGGAATTGTCACAAACATTACAAAGTCATTTTAAATTCAAATAGCTTAATTCAGGCAGAACTATCAATAGCATCAATTCAAGTGTCTTCTGCCCATCAAATCAAATTCAAAATAAAATAAGCAGAAATCTCATGGCTAGCTTACAACTATTTCAAGTACTTCCAGAATGATGTATTGGCCTAATCTGGCAAGCTGCAAAAAGTGTGACCTTTTAAAAGTGTGATATAAGTTTTAGAATAAGATCAGCAATATGGGTAAGGTTGCAAAGAGCTGAATTTGGGATCCACAGGGGCCTTTTGTCAGAGAAGTTTTATTTTAAGGAATATTCTAATCTCAAGGGCTTCTATTTCCAAAAGCAGCAAATGACAAGAACAAACACAGAGATAATGCACAGAACATTTATGAAAACCAAATTTCATTTTGTATCACATTTGTTTTATGAGATAATTTCATGGAAAGTTGCATTTTCAAAAGAATTGCAACAAATTATTAGGTAGACAATGCAACATCATGGTAGAATCTTGACCCTCTGCCACCATATAGAGAATTGTTTTCACAAGCAAAGACAAAAAACATTGATGGGCATATATTTCCATAAGTTGGTGTGTGTGTGTGGGGGGGGGATATATCTAGAAAAGACAAGTGGTTAGGATAGATTCCAGCTTTTGATTTTTGTATTTAAACCACATTTGCCACTAGAACTTAAGACAACACAAAAACATTAGCATTACCACAGAGGATCAGAACCCAAGGTCTGGGAGTAAAAACAAACAATACAAAAAAACCAACCCAGTCTTCCTGCCTTTGACAAGGGTACCAAGGGATATTTTATAGTAGACTATAATAGTTGCCATTCATAACTTAAACCCCCCTGAACATGTCTATTCTCAGACTACCAATAACTTTCTATGTGAAGGATGAGGGTGAGATGAAGCCAAAGTTATAGGTTACGTATGTATGTATGTGTGTGTGTGTGTGTGTGTGTGTGACTGACAAGGAGAATGGTTATATCCATGACAAATGAGAAAATTAAATTCAAGAGACAGTGTGGGGGTAAAGATAATGAGTTGAGTTTGAAATATGTTGGTTTAGAGATGTTAATGGATTATTTAGGTCAGGGGTTTTTAACCTAGGATCTATGAACTTCTTTAAAAATAGTTTAATAATTGTTTTCAATACAATTTGTTTCCTTTATAATTCTATGTATTTTATTTTATGCATTTTAAAACATTATACTGAAGTGTCAGGAGGCTTTATTAGACAACCAAAAGTATCCACAACACACACACACACACACACACGGGGGGAGAGAGAGAGAGAGAGAGAGAGAGAGAGAGAGAGAGAGAGAGAGAGAGAGAGAGAGATCTAGTAGGCATTTGAAACTGTGTATGTGGAACTTGGGACAGAGGGCAATACTGGGAATACAAATGCAGGAGTTATCTACCTAGAGACAACACCCGAAGCTATGTGAGTGAACAAGATCACAAAAAGATAGGTTGCAGAGAGAAAAATGAAACAGAACATGCACATGACCTTGGGCACAAAGTCCACTCACCACCATGGGTCCTCTTTAACCCAGTCATGCTCAGAGGCATCATCTACTTCTTTCCCTTAGTCTTTCCATATATATACATACATACACACACACACACACATATACATATAATGTGTGTGTTTGTATGTATATATACATATTATGTATATTATATATAAATGCATATATATATATATATATATATATATATATAGTCTGTCTAATCTTTCTGCAGATAGAGGAATTGTATTATTTCCTTCATTTCCTTTACTTTAATATGCAGCTACTTCCTACCTATGCAGATGTATAGCTGTGATCAACTAGCAGCTTTCCTCTAATTAGTTGTATTGGTTGAAGTAACTAGAGAAGTCTGATTCACAGCCCCATTTGTGACAGTCTGCCTTGGCACCCTGCTACTCAGTCTTCCTTGTTAGGCTAAGAGCTGTAACTCATTCATATGGATTACTCATATTCTTGTTCCCTTCAACTGGTACAAACAACCAAGAGTTGATTGTAAGACAATTGCATTCTGGGACACCCTAGGCAGGAATACTTGAAAAGATATATTCATTTTTAGGGTTTTTTTTTCAGAATGAACCTGCAATCACTGTGGAAAGTATTGCTGCTACTCTCCCAAGGATACATGGGAGAGTCTGCCACATCTCTGGAAGGATACTTGTTGATTATGCATGGAGCTATCTGTCTTGCTACAACTGCTCCTCTCTTCCACTGATATAATATTATTTATCCAACACTTCAAATGCATCTCCCTCCTCTCAAAAATTCTATGGATTCCTCATAATGTTTATAGAAACTTGAATGTATTCATATTATTATCAAAACTGCAGGGTACTTGTGCTATAAAAACAGAAAGATGACAGCTGCTGCCAATAGCCCTAAAGGGGATATTAACCTTGAACTCAATCTGAGACTGCAAATACAACTTAGATAAAAGCAGAGAGACCTAGAACCTCTGGGCTGATGTTCCTAAACTGGCCTTCATATTGTAGCCAAAATGCTAATTGCCTTAAAAGAAGGAAATCAAGAGAGCCAGGTAAGATCCCTTCTTGACGGAGCACTGTGGTCATAGGGATTGGTTACCTGGTGTTCTCTCTCTGTCTCTCTGTCTCTGTCCCCATCTCTCTGTTTCTGTCTCTCTGTCTCTCTGTCTCTCTGTCTCTCTGTATCTCTGTCTCTCTCTGTCTCTCCCTCTCTCTCCCTCTGTTTCTCTCTCTCTCTCTCTCTCTCTCTCTCTCTCTCTCTCTCTCTCTCTCTCTCTCTCTCTCTCTCCCTCTGTCTCCTCTCTCTCTTTCTCCCTCATATCTCATACTTGAGGCCATGTTTCAAATTGCCTGAGGTATTAGGCACAGAACACCAAAAGACTAAATGACTGAGTCACAGGTTAGTAACAGCTATATCCTTAGCAACACCTTATTACCTTATTAGCCTTTCCTCCTCCTTGTATCTCTCAGAGACAGCAGGACCTGGAAACATATTTGATATCAAGTTTCTTCTATACTACTCCTACAATCTTGAATTTCTTGCTGGAAAGTTACTATATAAACACACAATATTACATCTACATCTATAAGCTCCCAAGGACTTCACTAAGGAAACCACATCCATTAGTTTTGCTTCTGCCCACTCTACACTATCTCTAGTATGAGACCTCTACCAACAATAAGTGCTCGATATAGGTTTTTCACTACCTGACTTTCCCCATAGTGATCCTTGATCTGCAACTACTTTCTCCCCCTCAGTCAGAACCCAAATTGTGATTCCAACAGTAAGACAGACAAAGCCTGGCATCAATATGACTTTGAAGTAAATCAATGACCTCTTATGGATTATGATCTTTCTAGCCAACTGTAGCAGGAAGGACCCAAAACTAACAGTGAAATGCTATTCACCTCCCAGACAAGATTAATTAGGAACACTTAACGTATTTTGCTTTCCATTAAATTGGAAGATAATAATGACAGTGTAGCACAGTTCTTGTGAATCAGCCTTTCTGGGCCAGTCATATGAAGAGGAGTGATAATACCAAGACAGAAAGCTGTTCTGTTCAGCAAATGGAAGGTGAGCAATCACACTAATGTAAGTAGAAGACACTTTTCAAGGACACTAGGAAGCAATGTAAAAGGCTACTGTTATCAGCATCTAGGAAGTAATTATGACAGACAGACTTAGAGCAATCATAGATAGATGGTTCATGGGGGAAGGGGTGGTGGAAAGGAGTGAGGATTTGAATGGCTGAACCAGAAAAGTCTACTAACAGAGTATAAAATAGAGCTAAACACATGCAGAAAAGAATTACAAAGCTCTGAGATTTCTTTATAATGCCTATCATGATTATACATATAGAATAAACTGTAGATCACTACAGACCAATGTGGAGAGAGAGAGGGGGGGGGGAGATATGCTCCTAATTGAATGGTATGGAAAAAGACCTTACCATATAACATCTGTAACAAATATCTAATTTTTTTAACATTTCAGAATTCATTCATTTGAATTGCCCTCATTGTCCTAGGCTAATGGAGGGAGAGTCCTGAGAGAGAAGAAAGAGACCAAGATGAGGTAGAAGACATCAAGGAAGCATATACTTTGTCTACTTCACAATATTCCCTTAGATTTATCCTAGTTTAACCTGCTCCCACACAAGGAGCAGAGAGAGCCTACTTTCAATATTGGTCTACTTGCCAATAGTCTTGTATTCTATCCACTTTATACTCTCTTGCCAGGTAAAAACAGCCTTCTTTTCTCCTTTATTGCCCCCTGTTCTGCATATGGTAATGGCTTGGACCAAATAGGCATAGCATTTCTAAGTATTACCTGTAATTCTCACCTCTATACACATAAGTGCATCAGTGGACGATGAGAAGAAAGTGGCCTTGAACAAACAGAATAACCAAAATAGGTGGTCCTGGATCTCTAAGGGTGGTATCTCTAGTTATTATACTTGTAAAGGACAGCCTCATGGAACCTAATCTACAGACTAACCGAGTTTGAGCTCCAGGGAGTTGTGCCCAAAATAGGTTAATCTCATAGAAAAATTCCTAGTGTACCAGCATGTACTCGGGGACCTAGAAACTGGCATTGGAGGTTGTGGATGTATTTATGGTTCCAAAGGAAAGGACAAAGCATTCTGGGAGACACAGGTCAGGTGGTGGCTGTATTAACACCTCAAGAGAGGGAAGCCAGAAAGTTTCAATGGGTACATATTATTGTTATGACTTCTATGTCATGGCAATAATGTCATGATATCAAAATCAATAGCACTAGACACACAGCCAGATGGTCAGATGTATCAAACCTCCTTTGTTGCTTTGAACCAGAGTAAGACTAGATTCTTCTGTTCTGCTTCCTTGGTGTCTTATGTCAGAGTCTGCCTTAAGCACTAACAGTGATACTTAATGAGAGATCCTTATTATGTGAGACTAGTACTCTGTGGATACCTCCTTCAACCCTAAGGACATCTCCTTCAAAGGTAACTTTATCCATAGGGAGACTCCTAGTGACAAAGTCCCTAAATGGAAAAATGAAGATTAAAAGTGTTTCTTAACCCTAAAAATGGAAAACAATAATTTGATCCATCTTTGGACCATTCTCCAAATCTAAATTTTGAATACCTTTAGAATTTACCTTTAGATCTCTTCCTCATTAACTTTCTCAGGTTAAGCTGTTCAATTTAGGGTCTTAAGTTCCACTGAGCTGATACATCCTTATCTACTCTCGTTCTTTTGAATAGCTCAGACCCTTATCAGTGAAACCAAGACAAAAACACATTTTGCAATCTTCTTGTTGTTACAAATATCTCTTTGTAGCTTTTTATTACTCTTTGTCCACTGGGACATTTTAACTCTTGCCAAGTAATATATTTATCATTACCAATATGCTGAGCAAGTTCTTCCTTCAAGGACAAATCTTACACATCACCACTCTTTTTCCTTTTTAAAAATACAAAATTCTCTCTTTCAAAACCTTGAGTTATCTTTATTTCCTTTAACATATATGATGTTATCTCTTCATATCCTGAATGATGATGATAAAAATAGTTTACAGACTCAATCATGGCACTCAAGCCAAGCAGGTTCTGGTCCTAATAGAAAGGGTATCTGAGAAATAATGAAATTACTTGATCTTATATCACGATGTAGAGTCTTTTCTGGTGTGATTCCAAGGGAAAATTCTAGTAGGATTAAAGAGGAGAAAAACATCTGAAATTTAAGTTAATATTTCTGCATGTTTTATTTAGCCAACCTGGTAGGCATGATTGAAAGTTATTTGATAGTTCTTTCATGACCTCTAATAAAATAAGGGAAAATTTTAATTCAGGTTCTATAATAAATCACTTCACTGAAGACATCACAAAAATTGTTAGCAACTGATCTTTCATTAACTACCAGGGAACGATTTAATGTATCTTGACTGCGTAAAAGAGTTGTTTGAGAAAAAGTGATCTCATGTGAAAAATAACTGAGTTAGCAAGCATTTTGCCCTTAGTGGAACATTTTCTGAAATACAAAAACTTTGAGCCATGAAAATATGTATTTCAGAATTCCTACCTTGTCCCTGAAGATGGTATTTTTTCTGTGAATTGTAAGATATGTTTAGAGTAAGCAATGAAATGGATATTGGGCCTCCAGGAGAAAATCTAAACCTAAGTGACTTTATGTTCTTCAGTGAATTAACTAAGTTGTTCCATCATTTTGGCATTGTGAAGATTCTGCCCAAATGATGAAAATTAGTCTTTGTTTGCATTTGCATCAAATAGAATACAAGCACTGGTTTGAGAGACACTTTAATCAACCTGAGTTCCAATGCTGGCCCAGATATTTACAAGCTGTTACTCCAGGCAAGGTCAATGACTTCTTGGCATCTTGATTTCCTTTTCTGTGAAATGGTGATAATAGTAATTGTACCACCTATATCTCACAAGGAAAGAGATTTGCAAACCTCTTAAAGCATGACAGAAATAAGATATGTTTCTATTATAATGAAGAAGAAGGATTTTCTGACAACGAGTGTTTTGTAAAAATCTTACTTGGAAATCCTTAGAAGCAACAGGAAGCAAAGTTCTGAATAGGAAACATTAAAGAGATAAAGGCTTCTGGTATCGCTTTTTGCCCTCACTTTTGCACCCCCAAAAGGAAAAAAAAATCATCTGAGATTTTTAAAAAGCAGGCTGCACCTGGGATAGTAAGGAAGTAGGGAAACATTGTAAAGCATGAATAATCACTGAAGACTTTTCAAATAAGATAGAAAGGTTTAAATCACTAAGCTTCATTTAAGAGTACTTAAAAATTGGTTGAAAGCAATGAATATAACAATGACCATCTTCAAGAAGAAAGTGGGAAAGTCAGACCCATATATTATAGACTCAGATATTATAGTAAATATAACCCTCTTATACATAGGAAAACATGGGGGTGGGATGGGGGAAGGAGCCTTTTTAGAGAATCTTGGGTCTGTTATTTCATTGGATAGGAAACTTTCAGTATATAATCTCCAGTTTCTTTGTAATATATAATCTAGGGGAATCAACCATGAAGTGGTGAATGCATTTGCCCAAGGTCACATAGACAATATGTGACCTCAGTGGCAGAACTTAAATCCAAATCTTCTTGACCCTGAGGTTGACCCTCTACATTACTGTCACAGCTGCCTCTCATATGAAACCATATCACCCATCAGATATCTAAAAACACAAGAAATCACAGGGTATTTTTAGAATATATATTATTAAATTAGAGGAATACACATAAATTTACAGATAAAGGAGACTTCAGAGATGATCTAGTCCAAACTTTTAATTGACAGATGAGTAAATTGAGACCCAGAGAGCAAAAGTGACAAATCTAGTATTCTTTCCAATACTCTATGCTGCTACTTCCAAACCTGGGGAAGTCAAAACATTCTTGACTTCACTAATACTTGTTTTTCCCCTGTGGCTTTCTTCATAACCAACTTAAACTATAGACTAAGATTAGCTCAAACTAGTATTAGGTAGACCTGGAAAATATTTGTTTTCAAAGACCATTTTAGAGGTGCTCAAAGACTTATGCTCAAAAGTTACAGCTATCACATCTCCTATGCTCGATAGTTCTTTGCCAGCTATCTTAAACTACATCATCAATAAAATGAACTCTATTCTCACCAAGGACATAAAGAACTACTTTATAAGGTTTTCTAATAACATGGAGCTGGGAAAGGTGGATAGTACTTACATTAAAATGAAAAACAATCTTAACAGAAGAATTTTCAAAGAAAAGTGATTTTGAAAAACTATGATATTGATATGTGTATACATCCATAGAAGTTGAGGGCACACTGTATTCAGTACTGGTCAGGACTTTATTGGTAATTCGGGATCTTGTAGTGACTGAAGGTCATGAAGAACATGGCAGAGGCTCAGAAAACTGCAATAACAATTACTAACACTTTAGAGATGAAAGCTTTTAAAGAAGAGCTAAAGGAATTGGAGTCATTTATCCTGAAGAAGAGAAGCTGATGAGGGAATTCAATAGTTTTCAAGTACTTGAATGTACTGGATAAAGTTTTGGTGAGCTGCTATTCTCCATTATACATATGACTCAAACAACAAGAATTGTAATGAATTTATAGCAGAGAAGATTTCAGCTGCAAACAGTAGAAATCGTATTATCCAGTTGTTTACCAACGTGGCACAGTTTTTAAGATCAAATACTAACATATTACTGAATACCATAGATTTCATTCAATTCTTGATGAAAGGAGGAGGAAAAGAAAGAGAAAGAGGAAGAGGAGGAGAAGGAGGAGGAGAAGGAGAAGGAGGAGGAGAAGGAGGAGGAAGAGGAGGAGGAGGAAGAGGAAGAGTAGAACAACAGCAACAAGAATGTGGCCTTGGGTCTTAAGAGGTCAAATAGAATTGATGGATTAAAGTGAAACTTGCAATATTTAATCTTCCCCAGGCAAGATACATTGACCACAAAATCATAAAGGAGAAAATTATGGCTTTGTCAAAAGACTTACTGACATCCTGAAGCCAAGTTTCATAGGGAAGAATATGTTTAGGGCAATTAACACCTTCCCACTGATGATATATGTTAATATGTATGCTATGTAGGTATAGTAAAATGGCTCATGACAGATATAGAAAGGATCCTAACAAAAACCAAGTAACAGTAACAAAATATAAAGACATCACTCTAAGGCAACTGTAAAAATATTGACCGTTTCTCATCAAAAAGGAGGCAAAGACTGAGGTGGTAAACATTTAAAAGCTATAGAAATATTTCCAGAAAAAAAATCACAACTTTGCAGAATGATACAATACCTGTTGGTGCTTAATAAATGCTCACTGACTGACTGATATCAAATACTGACAACAGATACATGCCATTCAACTTATCATGGAAATGACTAAAATCTAGGGCTAGGACAAAAAAGACCCCTCATAAACAGCATGTACATGAATTTAAGCAACAATATGTCAACAAAGAAGCAAAGCATAAAACAATGATAGTGACACAAGTATACTAGTAATCGTGATACAAAATCAACTTGTTGCTATTAGAAATTTCAGAAAGCCCAAGAGACAGACTGTGCCAGGCACATCAAACCTCATCACTATAACCTTGACTGCCACCATGCTTAGACACCGAAAGAGAGAACCTAGGACCCTGAGCCCAAGAGCCCTTGGAATGGCAATGTCTCAGAGATTGTCAGCTTTCTCTCCAATGCAGACCTCCTACAGCCACCATTCATGGAAGCAACTCTTATGGAAAGAACTGACAACTTCTTCGGGTGCTACAATCCATCTCCCGAGCAACCATAGCTACTGAAGACCTGGAAAAGAAAGTTCTTGCCACCAAAGTCCTTAACTCTGTTGAATGTTCAACACCAGAAATACCTATGGTTTTATCAGATTAAATAAGATACATTCCCAACTATTTTGTCACTGTTCCTAAGGACCATGTAGACTTTCCATTGGACCTGTAGCTGAAATTTTCTGAGTATTTTATCCTTCATTAGAATGTTAAGTCTTTGAGAGGATGTACTGTTTTACTTCCCTATTTGCATCCCTAATACTTAGCCTAGTGCTTGGTACATAGTAAGTGATAAATAAATGCTTTTTCATTTATTCATTCATTCTTAAGTAGCCTGGATTTATGAACCGATTCAAAATTTGTAAGGAAATGATAGAAACTGTGCAGAGAGTCTCTGAAAGATGTGAAAATTAATAGCTGATAGCATTTATATAGCACTCACTGTATACCAGGCACTATTCTCAGCATTTTGTTGTCTCATTTTATCTTCACAACAACCCTGGGAGGGAGATGCTGTTATTCTCCCCATTTAGGTAAGGAAACTAAGGTAAACAGAAGTTAAGTGACTTGTCCAAGATCACACAGCTAGTAAATGTTTGAACTGAAGTCTTCCTGACTCCAGGGCCAGTACTCTATCCACTGCACCACCTAATTGCCCCTAGTACCTACTGAATATCTAGAAAAATACTATCAAATTACCAGAATCATACACGAAGAACTTGCTATTCTTCATAAAATAAAATGTGGAAAATCCCTCTATTGCAAATCAAAACCTCCAAAATCTCCTTAACAATTCAAGGGTTTAATTGTGTTAAAGTTGACGGATTATTAAAGATAAAACTTTCATCTGCAATTAAACTGAACATTGACCCATAAAAACTTAGCAACAAAATTTTGAACTGATGTTATTATGCCAAGTACTCCTAAACCCCAAATACATGGAATGAAAGGCTCTCAAAAAATAGAGACTTAGAAATCAAAACCATGCAGAAACAGCATAAGTTATATATCATCTCAGTCACCTTGTCTGCTATTGGAGTTGTCTAGAGGATGCTTTTAGTAAGTCTACAGAAGATAAATTCCCATCCTAAGACTTTCATTAAATTACAAAAAAAATCAGTCATTTCATTGATCTTTGAAGTAGTCTGCTGAATAGGAAACATAGTGACATCTTAGAACTATTTTGGACTGAATTACATCAAGCGCAAAGATGGAAAAAATAAAGTAATAATAACTTACCTTTCTATAGTAATCCTAAGTTTGCAAAGCCCTTTTACACACAGTGTCTTATTTTATTCTCATGACAAACCTATGAAGCAGGTACTATAAGAATTATTAGCATTCTCATTTTATAGATGAGGGAAACAAGGAGGGGAAACAAAGAGATGGAAAGATTTGTCCAAGGTCACAAAGGGATCTGTCTCTAGCTTTGCTACACAAATTACATCCTCTTTACCTTATTACTTTCTGATTTTGAAAATTGCCACCTGGCAGGAAGGAAGTAGGGCTCAAAACCTATCAAAAGGAGTAGCAAGCTGAGGTTTGGTTCCCAGTCCTGCTTTTGGATATATGATATTGAGTAAGTCATTTTACCCATTCAGAGCCATTTTTATTCATTAGAATTTTTCTTCCCTATTATACACAAGACAGAAGATTTTTAGATAATATAAGTGAACCATTCCAGGACCATGATAAGCCATGACTTCTAGCACAATTTTATTAATCAAGGTTTTACAACCAGCTAACCTTTCACTATGCATAATAGAGCCCATCTCACTGGGTTCATCCAACAGGAACAGACAATCAATGATTTGGTCAAGATAGACTTTGAAGAGGGAAGTTGGGCGGTGGCAGTTCCACAACTAGGAATTTTCCTATTACTGGCTGCTCATAACCACTTCCTGGTGAATAGAAAGAGAAGAAATGGAAGGAGTGTCAGATTTTATATTCTTTGGCTCAAAGATCACCGAACATGTGACTATAGCTATGAAATAAAAAATACTCCATAGTTTTTTGGAAGGAAAGCTATGGCAAATCTGGACAGCATTCTAAAAAGTAGAGATATCACCTCGCTGATAAACATCTGTATAGTCAAAAGTATTGCTTTTCCAGTAGTAATATATGGCTATGGGAGTTGGACTATAAGGTAAGTTGAGTGCAGCAGGAGAAATGCTTTAGAACTGTGGTGCTAGAGAAGACTTTTCAGAGTCTCTTGGATAGCAAGAACATCTGCTCAGTCAATACCTAAAGAAATTAATTCAGACTATTCACTGGTAGGTCTAATACTGAAGCTAAAGCTTAAATACTTTGACCACATCATGAGGAGATGGGATGTGTTGAAAGAGACCCTAATGTTGGGAAGGTAAAAGGAGAAGGGAATAGCAGAGGATGAATGGATAGATAGTGTCATGGGAGCAATGAACATGACTTTAGACAGACTTCAGGAGATAGGATAGAATAGAAAGACCTGGCATGCTATGGTCTGTGGTGTCACGTAGAGTCAGGCACAACTAAACAAATGAACAAGGACATATTCCCTCCTGCATGTTACTTAATGAAAATCCTGTGCAGTTATCAGGAAAATACATCCACAAAAATAGAAATACCAGATAAAGAGTAATATATCAATTTTTTGAACTAATGATATGATAAGTGCTGTAAGTGAAAAGTAGCAAAATGAGTTACAAACTATTGATAACAAATTTTGCTAAGGTAAAATATTTTAAAGGAAACCAAAAGTCTCAATATCAGAATACATTTACTTTAGAAACTGAGATTTTGCCAATTCAATATGATTCAATTCAACAAAGGTTTATTAGGAATTCAGCAAGGATTTATGGGGCAATGCTATACTAGATTCTAGGGATACAAAGACAATAATAAAAATGGTTCCTGTCTTCAAGGAGCTTACATTCTACTAGAAGGGATGCTGTTCTCATGTAACGGAGGCAGAGTCAATCAGGGAGGGTATTCCCATCAATCTGAGCAAATCACTCCCTTAGAGAGTAGGGACACAAATCCTGGCACTTTTTGAAGAGGACAGTTGATAGCTGCTAAATGTTTTACAAAGACTAGGACTACTCTGGCTGAGACTCAGGAAAATAAACACTTGTTGCTGGAACCAGAGTTTCATCTGGCTAGTAAAAGATGACTCTCAGCTGCCTCTATGCCCAATTTTAAATTCATCTTTGCCTTTTTGTTTTGCTTTGCTTTGTTGTTCAGAGGAGAGAGGAGCAGACCTGTGTTCTGGGTAGGGGTTGGAGGAGATTATCAACTGCTAGTATTTTCACAGCAGAAATTGGTAATGGCTGCCTTGGGGTATAAGTGTATTGGAGTTACACTATTTTCACCCACAGCAACTGAGTACAGATGAGAGACCTCAAAGTGAATTTTTTCCCAGCCCAAGAGAAGGCAGCATTCAGGGTACTGATGCATCTCCTGTGGAAGCATATGGTAAAAGCAGACTGTGTGCCCACTCAGCCCAAAAGACCTAATGAACATTTCTGAACTTCAAACCCATATTTAGAAGAGGAAGATTTCAACCTCTTATACAAAATGATCTGGAAATCCGGCCTTCTTAGCAAAGAAGGGAAATTTTTGGCTAGCGTATTTTTTGGAGAAAGATCACCCACACAGTCCTGAGGCTAGAAGAGCAATGATTTTGGAAGCAAGAGACATGGATTTTGTCATCATTCCTACCTCCCATTGTTAATAATTCAGATAGTGAAGATTTATAGAAAAAGGTGTTTAGAAGACAAAAAGATGATTGCCTTCTGGAGGAGGAATTGCTTTAGTGATTTGAGCATTTAATTGTGTTTTCTATATCTGTTAATGGGTTCCTTTGAATCTTTTGCACCTTCTGCATCTTCTGTAGAGTAAAATTAGACTGTTATACTAAATGAGCATTTATTTTCTTGAGCATTTATATAGAAGTGGGAACCTTTTAGTCCATATTTAGGGAAAATTAGACACATGTGATAGCTAAGTTATATTTGTGGATTTCTTGAAGCAAATTCCTGGTCATGGAATAATGAGCCAAAGAAAGATAATGACTTCTCTTTGACCTACAATTTACTGCTTTCACTTTCTGAACTCCCATAATATTTATTGCCTATGCTATCCAAAATTAAATGAATGTAGTATTTAATATATGCTAAATTTTATTGTTATATATCTTTTGTCTCATCTCTTCCAACTAGATTCCAAGCCTCTTGAAGTCAAGGATCATCTTATATGTAGGCACTCAGCAAAGTTTATTGATAACAATGATGATGATGATCATATGCCACATACCTTTCATTCATCATCTAAAAGCTTTAGTCCCAAGGACTTTCTGTTGTCAGCTATAAGAATTTACTATTGTGCAACTATAACCACCAAAGTCACCTTTTCAGTCCAAGGCCCTAATTACCTATTGAAGCAAAAGAGGATGTTAAAAACACAAACTAAACAATACAATAATGTTATATTTTTATTTTTCCCTAGCCCAAGTATCCTTTCTCAATAAGAACACTGAAAAATTAAGTCAGAAAAATTTGCTTCATGACATCACAGGAAAATTTGACTGAGGGAGAATATTATTGTAGGCACCAACCTAGTTAAGAAAGCAATAAATCTGAACATTTGTCTAGTCCTGCCAAGTCCCTATGACCTGGCAGTTGGCAGTGTGATCAATATAAATGCTTGTAGTACAAATCACAGCTACTAGCAGCTGCTTTACCTTATTTTTCCAAACCACTATGCTAATGAGCATATCTCCCATGAATGCCTTGTAACACATTGTCTATAACAATTACCTATGTGAAACTTGGCAAATATAGCTTCACATTTATTTTTACACCAAATTTCTCTGTCCTATCAGAATACAAGGTACTTGAAGGCAGGGACTATCTCTTACACACTTCTATATTGCACAGATGACCTAGCCTAGCACAATGCCTTCCACCTCACATGTTCCCAATAAATATGTATTCAGTTGAATTGAGTGTCAGCATATCTTAGATAAAAGTTAAAGAAGATCAGACTGGAAGCTAAAAGTTGATTTATTGTTATTATCACCATCATCAATAAACATTCAAATGCCTACTATTATTATTGATAATAACAATACCTTTATTCTTAGTTGTCATTGGAAGTTATACCTGTGAAAGAACTCTTATGGCTATAAGCTGAAAACAGAAACTAATTTCCTCCAAGGTTATGTTTATATGATTTAATCAATGAAAAATATATATCAAATCAGTACAAAAACTCAGTCATAGCACATTTCACATTGAGGGAAGGAAGGAAGGAAAGGAAAGGAAGGGAAGGAAGGAAAGGAAGGAAAGGAAAGAAGAAAAGGAAGGAAAGGAAGGAAGGGAAAGAGAGAAAAAGAAAGAAAAAGAGAAAGGAGAGAGAAAGAAAGAGAGGAAGGAGAGAGAGATCATAGACATGTGCTTGATTGATTTTTTTAGGTATTATTCATTTGATCAATATCATGTGTGTACTTAGGCAGCTAGGTGGTACGGTGGATAGAGTGCCAGGCCAGGAGTCAGGAAGACTCATCTTCCTAAATTCAAATCTAGCCTCAGACCCTTACTATCTGTGTGACCCTAGGCAAGTCATTATCCCTGTTTCCTTCAGTTTCCTCATCTGTAAAACAAGCTGGAGAAGGAAATGGCAAACCACACCAGTGTTCACCAAGAAAATCCCAAAGGGGGCTATGAAGAGTTGGACATAACTGAAAAATGACTGGAAAAAATGTGTGTACTTAGTATTCAAATGTAGGGAAGAAAAAAATTTCCTGCTCAATACTTTATTTTCTGGTCCTCAGCTGACGACCTGAAAACATCCTTATGAATAACCATATTTCCCTCAACCAAAAGGTCAACCTAAAGATATGCTGGATCATTTTTCAAATAAATAAAACATATAATCATCATCAAACTTAAGTATTCATAGTTTTATGAGGAGATACATAATTGTTTTTTTAATCAGGTAGGATGTGATGACTGTCTTTTTAATAATTTCCCATGAAAATATATCTTCATAACCCAAGTCAAAAGCTTGTGTGTGTGTATGGGGTTGGATGGAACCTTGTGGTTTCTCTACTGGCCATATCCTGACTATCTAGTTTAAGTCCCAGGCAAACCTGTGTTTCTGTACAGTTCTGGATGGGATTTGAGGAACTGACAAATACAGATCAAGGAAGATTTAGACCATCAAAACTTCCTGTGTAAATGGTACGATATTATTTGGGGTCTCCATGAGCAGGTAGTTCAGCACTTTCAGAGGCATTTAATATTGCTCTTCCAAGTTTGTAGACAAATATAAGCATAAACTCAGAAGAAAAGATTTCAGGCTTATTATGTGGAGGCATAATGATCATAGGTTTGTCCTGAAAAAGGAATCTCCAAAGGTAGCTGTGATCAATACATACTGTAAAGACTTAAGGGCTGTCCCTCAAATGTAGCATAAGGGTATCATTGTGTGGCTCAAAGGGTTAACACAATACACATCTCTAGCCTCTTCTTCCTATACCTTTCTCTAAGAAAGACTTTAATTCCTGCCAGGACATTAGGGCCAACAGAAGTTTGGCCATTCTGCTCTCCTCAGAGAGAGGCAGTACTGGGCTAGAATATATCTATCTGCTCCCTTAAATATCTGGTTCAAGATAATTTCTGATTGCTCTTTCACTAATAGGGAAAGTAGGATCCCAAGCTTATATGTAAGACTGGACTCCTTTCCCATAAAATATCAGTTCCATAATGAACATACATAACACTTAGCTAAGAAACCTATTTATCCAATTCCGTTTTCAAACAGAAATCAAAGAAATTACACATATAGAAATATATATGAGACAATGTAGGGTGAAGGAGCTCTTCCATTGGTAGCCAGGTAACTCAGTTCAACACCAAGAGAAAGGAAAGGAGGGGGGCAGGTAGAGGAGAGAGATGGGGAGAGAGGGGGGGAGAGGAGAGAGAGAGAGAGACAGAGAGAGAGAGAGAGAGAGAGAGAGAGAGAGAGAGAGAGAGAGACAGAGACAGAGAGAGAGAGAGAGAGAGAGAGAGAGAGAGAGAGACAGAGATAGAGAGACAGAGAGAGAGAAAGAGAGAGAGAGAGAGAGTCAGAGTCCTAAGTGTCACTAATATAGCAAGCTGGAGATAGGGACATGAAGGAAACTTCTAGCACCTCTCATGTCACCTTCTTCTAAGAATCTTTTCCTTCAATAACCTGAAGTAAGGTTGGCATCTGCTATCTTCTCTCTCAAAGGCAGAAGTCAGAAGTGCCAGAAATACCCTAAGTGATTGCAGAGCCCAAATCATATTGAAGAATTCTCACTTGTCTTTTGCCTGCCAACTCTGTCCCACCTCTGAGAAAGGAGTGGCATTAATCTTCACCAATAAGGAGAAAGGATCACATGAGTAGGCTTTGGGACTGGGGTTACATTGGCAATAGAGCCATGGAACTTGAATCCCAAGATAATTGTGACATTTTCTTTTTCCTTTTACTTTTTTTTTACATTTTGAGTTTCAAAGTCTCACCCTCCATCCAGCCACTCCCACCACTCATTCAGAAGGCAAGCAATATGATATCAATCATACATGTGAAGTCATGTAAAACACATCTCTATAATATCCATGTTGCTGAAAAAAACAAGAAAAACAAGGTTTAAAAAGTATGCTTCAAGTTGTGCTCAGAGTTCATCAGTTCTCTCTCTAGAAGGGGACAGCATTTTTCATCATGAGTCCTTTGGAATTATCTTGTATTGTTGTCTTGATCAGAGTAGCTAATTTCTTTCATAGTTTATCGTCCTTGCAATCTTGCTGTTACCATGTACAACATCCTCCTGGTTCTTTCCATTTCACTTTGCATCAGTTCATCCTGATCATCATTTCTTATAGCACAACAGTCTTCCATCACAATCATACACCACAGCTTGTTCAGCCATTTGCTAATTGATGGGTATCACCTCAAAAGGAGCTGCTATAAATATTTTTGTACATATAGGTCCTTTTCCTTTTTCTTTGAGCCCTTTGGGATACAGACCTAATAGTCATATTTCTGGGTGAAAGGGTATGCACAGTTTTATAGCCCTTTGGTGATAGTTCTAAACTATTCTCCAGCATGGTTGGATCAATTCACAAAACCACTAAAAGTGTATTAATTTTCCAACTTTCCTGCATACTTTCCATCATTTGTAATTTTTTGTCATGTCAGTAAATGTGATAGGTATGAAGTGATACTTCAGAGTTGCATAATTTGCATTTTTCTCATCAATAGAAGTTTAGAGAATTTTCTCATGTGACTATAAATCTAGCATTGAGTTCTTTAATCTGTATCTGTATGTATTGTTTTACATACATTGTCTCCTCCAAAATAATATAATCTGCATAAGATCAGGAGCTATTTTTTTTCTTTGTATCCTTAGCACTTAGAGTGGTGTGTAACATGATAGTAAGTGTTCAATAAATATTTGATGATTGACTGACTTTGTGGTTCTAACATACTCAAGGTCAGTAAAAAGCTTGATATTCTAAAATATTGAACACCATAGAATACCTTGTTTTTCCCATACAGGTGGTGAAATGGCTTATTAATGGGGAAAAAAACACATTTAACCCATGGCTCAAGACAATTTGCATAGGATTCTCCTTAGTAGTTAAGATACATTACCTGATGCTCCATGTTTGCATGAGTGGTGAAACTGGCAAAAGCTTGGGAAAACAAATCCTTTGTCTTCTGGCTCCCAGCTTCAAGAGAAAAAATGTGTGGTTCCAGATTCTCTTTGGGGAGGAGTCCCTGAAAGGAGAGAAAGAATCTCTGAAGAAGCCAATATGTAAAGGAGTCAGCAACTTGATCGTGTCCCTAGTCCCAACTTACTACATTAGAGGGATTTCATACATTTCTCCCTGGGTGAGATCTGGGACTCTTTCTTTTGGTTAAGCTGAGATATCTCAATCCCAGCAGGAGAGTTCATTCACTCTGTGTATTATTTAGGATATTTTCATCTGTATAACTTTTCTATTTTCTATTTGTTATTGGCTTAGATAAATGTGTTTATTTCCTATTGACTACCTGTGGTCTTTATGTAAGTGGAATTTGATGGAAAAGAAATCAAGCCTTGGATATATATCTTGAGGCACTTTTTCCCAATTGAAGGATAGTGATCAAGAGCACAGTTTGACTCTAAAAATTATTTCTCCTAGACAAATAATATTTAGGGAAGTAGATAGACATAATTATCCCCCAATACACACTAAGAAGAGAAGTGTGGTCAGCCTCACAGTATAAATTTCCTGCTTCCTCCTAGCAGTAATCAAAGTGTCTTTTGGAGAAGGGTCGGGAGGATGCTCTAGATATATTTTTTATGCCTCCTTGCAGTCACATTTAGAAAGACTCATATGGACACACAGAACCTAAATGGATAATACATGTATTTCTTCCTTAGTCTGCGGAGTATATTGTAAAGGTCTCATTTTTGATAAAGTGGATATTAAGAAGATGACACTGAAAGTTTTGATTTCACTTTTCTTTCTTGTTCTACTTATTCTACTGATTTATAGGCCTCCTGGTCTGCTATTTGTAGTCCTGTGTGATGTAGTCTACAAGCTGGACAGTCAGTATGTTGTCCAGCATCTTACTGCATGACCTCCCCTGCATCAGTTGGCAAAATAAACTGTTACCAATCTATCTGCCACTTCAACCTTCTGAAAAACCCATCATTTTTGTGTGATTCCATAGGAAACACCTGTAACTCATTCTTTCCATTGTGTACTCAGTGACTACACTCTTCTATGTTGTGCTTCAGTGCATGGATTATCATAGACAGCTATATGGTATTGATTATTCCTGCCCTGGCCCTACTGGATACTTCTTCATTAGTTGATCCAGACTAGCTTGTTTTTTTATTCATTCTGCAGCCAAGCTATTGTCATGTCAAAGCTATTTTAACACCTCCTGGATTTCTGAGCTGTCTCTTTGAACCAATCCAATTCAACAGTCATTTATGATGTTATTACTATGTGCAAGGCACTAAAGTAAGTTCTTGCAATACAAAGATAAAAATGAAATAGTCCCTGCCCTCAAGCAGTTTATATTTATTCTGTTGGTCAATAAATATTTATTAAGGATTTATAAACATGTATACAGATAATATATATTATATATACATATATATCATTGTGTATGCATATATGTATGTATATGTACACCCACCCACACACCTATATATATATATAGGTGTGTGGGTGGGTGTACATATACATACATATATATAGGTGTGTGGGTGGGTGTACATATACATACATATATGAGGTAATTTCAGGGGAAGGGAAGCATTAACAGCTAGGGACATTAGAGAAAGTTTCATATTGAATGTAGCTCTTTCACTGAATCTTGAGAGAAATAATTATTAATAACTAATTATTAATAATTTTAATAACCAATAACTAATATGGGAGATCCAGTTTTTTCCCTATTTCCTCATTTAGTTATTAAGTCAAGGCTGCCTCTGAAGGACAGGGCTGATGATGAGATTAGATTCAATCTTGGGCAGAACCCCTTCCAACTGGGAAAACTTAGTGCTGTTTAAAAGTAAAGACCGTATCATCTGAGTGGAATTCTTACCATAACACCACTATTGCTCTACTCAGATAAGATTGGGTGGAGAATAGAGTCTTTTGTCTAGATTACCCAAGGTGGGAGTGGTCTGGGTACAGATGAGTCTCTTTGTCCAAGAGTGACAAAATCAGAGTCACATACCCAGCCCGTCATTAGAATAGGCCTGCCTCTCATTATACTATTCATTCTTTCATTAATTGTTAACAAATCAGAGTTGACTTCTACCTGACAAGAACACCCCCTCTCCCAAGGGTGCATAAACATTCAACCACCCTGAAGTGGCTTCTGAGCATGCCACTGGCCTCATTTTACTGTTTATTTGCTATCCATAATTAATAAATTGATTATGAATTACCCAGAAATTATGTCTTTCAATTTTTCATTTGCCATGACCTTAAAGAAAGCTAGGGATTGTAGCAAGAGGCAAAGGTGAGGAGGAAAAGCATGCTAAGCCTGTACTAATACACAGGAATAAGAGATGGATAATATTTTTAAGATCTTATTATGGCATATCTTTGGTTCTTATAGACTGCCAGGATCTCAGCACAAATCTAGTCATGTCCTTCCATTTTGTTTCCTTCAAGACAGATGAACAGTCTCTCACTGTGTGAATCCCTGGAAGCAGGTTCATAAATGTCAGACTCTTCAATATTCTCCCAAGTATCTGATGAAAGCAAGGTTTCAAGGTGGAAAGTCAAATTCACAATTGATTACTTGAATTTGGGGTTATACTTTGGCCTTGTCCAATTTTAACATGATCTTATTCAGAGCACTAGAAAATATGTTGTAATTGCGAATGGTAAAACAGGCAAAAGACAAGCAAGTCTTCAACATGATAGTCAATCATTGCTTCATTAATTAATTCCCCTCCAAATCTCTGTAACATTCAAACTAAAGTAATTCAAATTGACTACAATGCTAGAAAATCTAACATTGAACTATGGCAGCCCCTATCAACCATGTGGCAAATTCAACAGACATTTACAAAGTGACTACTATGGGCAAAGTGCTCTACTTGGTGCTGGACATATAAAAATGAAAAATCGCTGAGTCCATGTCTTCCGTCTAATGGAGAGGGATGAAGGGCGAGACCAATACACAAATAACTATAATTCAAGTTAGAAAATAATTAAGCGCATAGGTCATATGCCATAGGATAAGTCAGACATTATCTTTTCCTTTGAGAAGATCAGATATTTGCAAATGAGAGGAAAAGACAACAGATCAACCTATTGGATATACATGTGGCTCAAAACGTTTTCTGTGCAGAGCTGCTGAATACATATTTTGAATCATTTTCTTCCATCAGACTCCATCTTTTAGTAGACTAGGTCATTGTAATACTCCCCCTTTTACAGTCTTAGTCCCCAAGACAGAGTCCCCCATAGACAGAGTCCCCCTTAGACAGAGAAAGGAAACCATAAATAGAGACAGAGGCTATTGTAAAAATGGCCTAAATTTCTTCCAACAAAAAAAAAATAATCTGCTTGGGAGCTACCCTAAAGTCATACATGATTCACATCTATTCTTGGTTTCCCAGCAACCAAGAGCTTTGCTACGGAGAAAAAGACAGGAGGGACAGTTTAAAACCTAGCTAGTCTTTAAAATGTCAGTATATTTTAAAAGGTTTCCAGGAAGCCTGGTCAAATTGTCCATAAAGGATTAGGTCATAATCAAAAGTGACCAATCAGATGCCAAATGGTTGATCACATGATTTGTTATGAAAATGACAAAAATCATCTACTTGAATTAGATATTGATCATATGCAATCAATTGCTTGGCAAATGGCAATCATGATCTCCCTAAAACAGAATCAACACTCAAATGATATGTTTGGACAGATGTAGAACTGACATTAGGCAAACATATTCCTTTTAACTGTCTACCTGACAAACACTCCATTACTGCCTCTTAAACTATGGCACATCCAGAGGAGAGGTATCTTGATACCAGTGATGGCTGGCAAGCTGCATAAGACCCACAACACAGCCTGAATCAGATAAAAATGTAATTGGGAAATATTCAACAACAACAACATAAACATATACATACATATACATATGTATAAAATATAAATAATATTTATATGTAGTTTTCTCTAAGTCAACTAGAATCCTCATGTAAAGTTGCTAGCCTTCATTCCTATACAAGTTTGACACCATGTATCCACAAGATTTTATTATCATCCATGTGTCAGCACACAAAGCAAATTAAAAAAAAAAACAAAGCTGGGTTAAGGAGCCAGAAATGCTTAATTAAATTGCAAACCATTGGATAATGGTGATCCCCTTAGGGAGAGAACAGATATTTGTATTAATATACATACAGCTACTTTTGGAATTTGAGACTTTTAAGAGCTTGGTTTGGCCTTGGTTTTAAATGGATTGGCTTTTAGAATTCCTTGGCAGTGTGAAAACACATTTCACCCTGACAGCTGCTCTAATACCCTCACAAACTGATATCAAAACACTTCTATATCGAGACTCATCACCATCAGTATAATCAGTTGACTGAGTATGGCATCCCAAACATGTTCAGCTCAATGAGACACCTGATTATATTTCTTGTAAATAAAAGAATTTAGAAGGGTAGCAATAATCCTATCGTACATTACTTTTGTTTTTAATTTCTTGGTAATTATTAGACAGCATCCTTCCAGACATTATGGCTTGGGCATTTTGTAAATCATAGACTATTTGAACTGAGAGGAGGAGAGGGAGGAATAAGCATTTATATAGCACCTACCACATTCCAGGCACTATGCCAAGTAGGTGTTTTACAAATATTGTCTCATTTGATCTTTAGACAGACCTCAGAATTCAACTAATCCAACCCTTTCAGTTTGGGGATAAGATTATTGAAAATGAGATATATTAAATGATATCTCCAGGGCCACATAGGTAGGGAGAGGGGCAGAGCTAGAACCCAGATCTCCTGAATCATAGGACCATAGATATCCATCTCAGAAGCCATCTGATCTACCTCGTTGTTCTGATGAGGAAACTGAGACCTTGGGAAGTTAAATGATTTGCCCATGGTCCCACAGGTAGCATCAAAAGCATGGAGGTTGAACCCAGATCCTCTGTCCCCAGATATGAAGTTCTTTTCACTGAGTCATGCTCCTTCCAAGTCTTTCCCATGTGCCATGCTGCATCTCAGTGTTGTGAATCATGAATAAGAAAATTATAAGGAAACTCTGCTTGTGTGGGGCAACTAGGTGGGGCAGTGGATAGAATGCTTCAGATACTTACTAGCTATGTGACTCTGGGCAAATCACTTAACCCTGTTTGCTTCAGTTTCCTCATATGTAAAATGAGATGGAGAAGGAAATGACAAATCTTCCCAGTATCTTTGCCAAGAAAACCTCAAATTGAATCACAAAAAGTGAGACACCGGGGAAATAAATGACTGACTGACATCTACTTACATGGTGAGATTCAAGGAACACCAAAAGTTCTGCTTCCATTAAAATATCTGGGTCCATTAATGGTCTGCTACAGGTCCTTTAGATTGGAGCCTTGTCTTCAGAAAGTACTTATTAAAATGCAAAAATGTTACTTACCTAAGTCATACACTCACCATCATCATCGTTACATTATTAGTTTGTTCTCTCTAATGGGAGGCAATATATGAATATCACCAGATATCATAGGCCTCTGTAAGGATGAGATATGATTCTGATGGGGGAAAGAAAAAAGGTCTGAAGTGTGTGTCCAATAAACTGAAGTACTGGACAAGTCTGGGCAGCCAGAGGATATCATGAGGTCGCTAGATGCCAGGGTGGAGGGAAACAAAAGGAGGCCAGAAAAGAAATTAAGGCAGTGACAGACAGGAATTTTTGATCTGAAAGGGACATTAGAGATCATTTAGTCAAAGTCACTCATTCTCTACATTTAAGGCAACAATTTCAAAAGCTATTTACTGAAACTGTGTGTCAGGCACCCTGCTAAGTGTTGAACCGGTTACACGAAGGAAAGGACAGTCCTTGTTCTCATGACATTTATATTCTAATAGTAGAGAGTGAGGAAAACTGGGGCCTAGAAACATAATTTCTTGGCCCAAATGACTTGCCTCATTTGTGGCAGAGCAAGGACCAAAAGCCAGGCCTCTTGACTTTCAGTGTAGAATTTAACACATTATATATCACTGTCTCCCAACTTGGACTTTATAGTCTTGCCTGGGGACAGCTTTGGTATAGCTATTTATGATGTGTTTGCTTTTGGTCCAACATAAATAAGCAAGAAAATATTGCTTCAATTACTTCTCCTGAATGAGCAAAATGACCAGAAAGAAGGCAATCAGCTTTCTTTTTCTCCATTATTGATGCTGTGAGATTTTTTTAACCTCAAAAAAATTACAAAACTTAACTCAGAATTATCAGGGGGAGTGGGGCAGGAGAAGTCAAAGTAGATAGACATGTCCATCGTTGGAAAGAATGTAACTTGAGGAATACAGCACTGGACTTGGGGTCACGAAGACCTGGGTTCAAAGTCTGCCTCTGATACATTCTAGCTATGTGACCTTGGACAAGTCACTTAATTTTTCTTAGCCCCAATTTTTCCATCTTTAAAATGGAGATAACAATACTGCCTACCCCACAAGACTGTTGTAATGATTAAACGAGATGATATACATGGAATTTTTCAAACCTTAAAGCCCTGTTTGTTAGCTATTATTTTTTTATCCAACTAATCCTTATTTGTCAAATTTACATGGAATGCCATATAAATAAAAACAAGCTGAGAAACAGTGATATGTTTACTTTCCTGAGGAAAACAAGTTCTGCTGACAATGGAAAATGATCCTAATTTCAACGAATGTGTAACTAACATTTCTCCATTATTAGGCTGCATAGTGTAGTGGACTTGGAAATCATGAGTTGGGAGGCAGAAGACCTAGCCTCATATCTGCCATCAAATAAGTATGTCACTTTGGAGAATTGACTTAGGCTGCAATGCATCTGTGATCTCTCTGACATGAGACTTATTCCATTGACGTATATGGCAACACATTCATTCCTCATCATTTATAGTTCCTATACCCACTAAGTATACATCTTCTTCCCAGAGCTCCGATGCCATCAGAACTAAGAATTCAATCATTTGCCCAAGAAGAGGCCATGACTGTCACCCTAGATGACCTACGGCAGTTTCTGGCATGTACTTTATTATTCACTCGGCAGTACTAAGGCTGCTGTGGCCAGGAACTATAGCTTCCTGTCTTCTTACCAGGTTTTAGGTTGAATAATCAATGAAATAGCTCAACTAAATACAAGAAAGGCTTCTGCCAAGTTGAAACTTTGAGGTAATAGGAATGAATGGCTTTTCCTTTCCAAAACTGGCTTCAGAACATAGTGGGAGTCGGGAGGTCTTTCTCAGAGAAGGCAGGGAGAACCTTGCACATGTGCATGTGTCTGAAGACCCAGATAGATGTACCTCTGGAGGTTCTGACCATGCTTTTGTCAAATATCTACATATCTGAGAGCGTATGTGTGTAAGAAAGGTATTTCACACTCCCCCTCAAAAAATTACAAAAAAAGATATTTTCTGCTCCAATAGCCCCATCAGTTGAGAATTCTTCTTTATACCCTTCCTCTATATTTATGTTTTATTGCCTTCATGAGTTCTATGTCACACTTTATTTACAACCACTATGCTATTTCCCGTTGATATTTTAGTCACGTGCAGTTTTAATTCTGTAATGATGGTGTTCAGTGATTCACCGGGAATATCTCTGAGAGAATGAAGCAGGGAGCAGTTCAGGATCATTGAAAGTACTGAGCAGTTTCCCAAATATAATCCATTAGGGTGTGCTGGAGCCAGCTCTAACCTCAGGTGAAATCCACTGGTTGAATTTTGAGTATAAACATTCATGCCTCAGAAATCATTAAATGCTAAAAATCAGGGCTTAGATTATTGTTTTGATGATCATCTAGATTTAATAAAGAGATGGATAAAACGTTAACAATGCAGGTTTAACTTTGAAGTGTGTCATGTGTACACCTTTTTTTGAAAGCCAGGTGTTAAAACCTTTACCAGCACACCCCTGGTTCATCTTTTTCTTCCGCTCAGTTGCAGCCCAAGTTCATTGTCGATTACCAAAATACAAGATAGAGATATTGATTAGCTAACTCAATGGGAAAGTCACTTACAATAATAAAAACAATACAATTGCATATTTAGAATTGGGGTGAACCTTAAAGGTCCTCTATTGATAGAATCTTGGGATCACAAATTTAGAGCTGGAAGGAACTTTAAAGTCCACCTTGTCCAACCCCTCATTATATAGATGAGGAAACTGAGCCCAAAGGAGGTTAGTTGACTTGTCCTAGGACACACAGTTAAGCAGAACCAGGATTTGAACCTAGGTCCTCTAGACCTGTGATCCAGTATGATCCAGATCTTCCCACCACACCAGCTCACATTCATAAAATACTTTGCAACTTACAAAAGACTTCCCTCGAAAACACGTGGGGCCTGGAGTCAGAGGATATTAGTTCAAATACTCCCTCTCTAACACTAATTACCTGTTTGATCTTGGGCAAATCACTTAGCCCCCCTGGGCCTCAGTATTAAGTGAATTGTAGAAAATTTCAATTCCAAAATATTATTAAAAATGAAAAAAAAGTAGAATAAGAGTGTGTAGTGACTTGAGCTGAAAAATTTCCTAGTGGTAATTCATAAATTTCATGGAGATGATCAAGAGTTAACTGGTATTTTGATGCCATTAAAACTTCTTAGCAGGTTTTCAAATACCATTGAATTTCCTCAAGAATCATCCCCTGAAATGATGGTTCTCTATGAGACTAATACAAAAATTGCTGCCTCCTCTCACAATCAGATATTTTCCTAGTTCAGCCGTCAGGCTTAATTATTTCCATCTGTGCTACCTCTTCCAAGGTGGAACTCTAGACCTCTAGTGTCCTAAATGATTCTTTCTTACAAGAAATAAGGTACCCAATTCAACAAATTCATTTTAACAAGCATTTATCAAGTGCTTATGATATGCAAGATACTCTGCTAACCACTGGGGATATAAAGATGCCCCCCCAAATTAACAGTAGTTCCCCCCTTCAAGAAGCTTTTATTGGGGGAGACAATGGGAAAAAAGAGAGCTATAAAATGTACAAGTTAAGTGAAAAGCGTATATAAATTGATTTTAAGAGAGAGAGAGAGAGAGAGAGAGAGAGAGAGAGAGAGAGAGAGAGCACCAATAACTAGCTAATAACTTTCCCCAACAGAAACCCCTTTTACTGCAGCCTAGTTAGTCTACTCACTTCCCCAACCTCAATTGGCTCATTCTTCCTGCCTTTTCTATTCTCTTCAATGTCTTTTACTAGCCCTTCAAATGGGATTAATAATAGCAACAGGCTTATATGATTGTCATGAGGGCAGAATGAAATAATATATGTATTTTAAATGCTTATAAAGCACTGTATAAATACGAGCTATTTATATTATTGTCCTCAGGTGAAATCTCATATACAATCCTACTTTCTACTATAATTCTTTCAGCTCAATATAAATCAGCGTGATAGTCTCACCTTAACATGACATCCTCATATAGCTGTGATGTGCCCTACAGAATGACCAGAAGGCTGCATCTGTGGGTATGTGGGATGCAAAAGGTTAAAAACAAAGAAGTCAAAACAAAAAGAAGTCCATTCCTATCACTGTCAATCTGAAGGAATGGAGAAAAAACACATACACATGAGGTCCTAGAATTAAAATAGGGCTGTGCTATTTATGTCCTCTTTGATTTCAAAAATTACAGTTGGGTAGGAGCCGCTCGCTATGTGAACAAGCTTTCTTCAAAAGGGTAACTTCAAAGAAACAAACTTCTGATGGCCTTTCATTTTCTAGTTTTTTTTTTATTTTGAAAATTTATAATTAACTAATGTTGTTATTTCTTTTCTGTTGGGCATTGAAGATATGTTTGGCAGTATAAATCACATAAAATAAGAAAGATTTCTACCCTAGGGGTGAGTGTTGTAAACTAAGCCTTGGAGCATTCAGCATATAAGCTTTCCTTCAAAGATCTTTTTTATTGAGGTATACCTAATAGATACTATGGCACTTTTCAATGTAGTCAAATATATCTTCTTTCCATTTTGCTAATCAAAGAACTGAATTCAAGGAATCAGAGAATTGGAAAAGATTTCAGAAACCGATAATTCCTTCTTTGCCTTCATGAAAAAGCAATACTGTCTATATTAACATCCCTAAAAAGTGTCTATCCAGGCTCTGCTTGACAACATCTCATAACAGGGAGCTCACTGACTCCAAAAGCAGTCCATTTCCATTTTCAGATAGTTCTAATTATTAGAATTTTTAAATAATATTTAGGCAAAATCATTCCTCCTTATAATTTCTACCACCCTTATCCTAGTTTGCCTTCCAAGGACAAACAAAGTAAGTTTAATTCTTCTTTCACATAATAACCTTTATATTATTTGAACACAGTGTTTCTCCAAAGTCTTCTTTTCTTTAAACATCCCGAAGTTATTCACATAAAATAGTTAAGACATTCTTAACTCTGGGAATACTCCATTTTAGTAACATCCTTTACATCAGCTACTCTCATCTCAGCTAAGATTCTGCACTGTCTGTAGAAAGACCAGAGAACAAATACTTTAACAATATCATCTTTACTTTTCAAACAGTCAGACTAATTGGATAATTAGACAAGAGGCTATGCCTTCATTTCAGGTCATTAGTGGCCTTTGACAAATTAAATTGTGTCTATATTTCATAAGTGTGATTTTATAGCACATTTTGTGACTAAGAATCAAGTTCAGCCAACACTTTTTATATGAAAAGACGTAGTTGCAAACTATAAATAATTACCTAATACAAACCAATAATTAGCTTTTAGAATAGAAATGTAAATAGAATGATAATAACTTTTTAAATTCATACTCTCTGTGATCATCTCTGGCCATGATATAGGTAGATGATATGTATAGCTGAAGTTCTACCTTCCACAAGAAGTTCACTTTACACTAGTGCTGAGATTATCTTGTATTTATTTTTGTACATACTTGTTTGTACATAATTATTTGTATATTCCTTTCCCCTATTAGATTGTGAACTCCTTGAGGGCAGAAACTGTTTTTGTCTTTCTTGGAAGGTCCTCTGCTTATTAGCACAGTGCCTGGCATACAGCAGGTGCTTAATTAATGCGTAGTGATAACTTGAAGTGATATACACAATACACAAAGAAAGACTTTGAAAATTCTTCAAAATAAAGTATATAGGATAATTTAAACTATATAACATTTCAAATTCTCTCTCACTAGCTCTTAGAGGTATATCAATAAGCCCTACAAAAATTTGGAAGAGAAAAAAAAAGTTTTGGCTTTTTTCCCTTAATACTTACTTAGTTTTTTTTCTTCTGTTTAAATAATCACTTCCTACACAAGCCCTACTCTCATGCCTCCTCAACGCACAAATAAAACCTCGAGTTCTAAAAGGTTGTGCCAAAGGAGTACAAACTCTTTGTAGGTCCTTTGTTGTTGTTATTTCTCAGTCACATCCCACTCTTTATGACTCCGTGTGAGGTTATTGTGACAAAGATACTGCAGTCATTTGCCATTTCCCTCTCCAGCTCATTATACAGATGGGGGTAAGTGTCTGAGGCCAGATTTGAACTCACAAAGATTAATCTTCCTGACTCCAGGGCCAGGAGTCTATGCACCGTGCTACCTAGCTGCCCTTTGTAGGTCCTACCAAGCTAGAAAGACTGACTCTGAGGCTAGTATTTACAGTTGCCCAAGAACCAGCCTAGCTAAGTTTGGAAGGTTGGCTAAGTTAAGTGATAATGTTTTTCGATGTTTCCAACTCTTAAAGGTCATGTATTTGGGGGTAAAGTGGCTCCCTATTACCTCTAGGATCAAAGACAAAATTCTTTCATCGGGCATTTAAAGACTTTCATGACCTGGCTTGTCATGTCCTTCAAAGTTTCTTGTACATTATTCTCCTCCATGACCTCTTTCGATCTAGCAATATTGACCTACTTACTGTGCTTTTGCATTATCTGTCCCTCATCTCCTTAATTCACTCCTTACTCATCTCTTTTTGGAATCCTTAGTTTCCTTCCAACCTCATTGCAAGCACTTTCCTCTCAAAGAAATCTTTCCAAATCCTCCCTTTACCTCACCTGCTAGTATCCTTCATCCCTGATCTAGCTTGTCTTCATTTTGTGTACATTTTGTATCTACTTATACGTACAAAAGTGGTTCCCTCCTTAGAATGTAAGTTCCTTGAGGGAAGGGACTGTTTCACTTGTGCTCATATACCCAGTATTTAGTGCAATGCCTGAAGTGTGGTAGGTGCTTAATAAATGTTTTGTTGATTAATGGATTAACAGTGGTATGCGTATCTGTAAAACTATGGATCTCTTGAAGCTTTGTATATGATAATTCATTTTATGTAGAAAACCTCTGAGCTCTATGAAATGGAAGCCACATGGTTGTGACTTCAGGGACTTTCTTTAAGAGATGTACAAGAAAGTGTCAGAATGAGTTCTGAAAGTGTGTCACTGCAATTCAAGAAATATGGTTGGGGAAGAACATAACCCATGGACTTGACATAAACTATGGATCTTAGGAGTGGACCAGGTAAAGCAATAATTATTTCATTATTGTTGGGGCTTAAGAGAAACTTCCTTCACTCTCTTCTTCTATGTAAATGCCATCGCCATCATTAGAATGTGAGTTCTTTGATGGAAGGAACTAGTTTTAATTTTGTTTTTTATTAAATATAAATATTGTAATAAATATTAAAATAAATAATAAATGTTATGTTTATATAAAATAAATATATATTCATAAAATATTTTTAAATCCTATGCTTAGAAGAGGATGATAGGATTATAGCCTTAGAGCTAGGAGGAACCTTTGAGGTCACCAAGTTCAAACTCTTGATTTTACAGATGGAAAAAAATGAGACTCGGAGAAATTGGAAGATTTGTCCTATGTCACACAAGTAGTAAGCAGAAGCATGCAGATTTGAATCCAGGCTCTGTGTTCTGTGATCATATCTGTTACTTTCAACACATGCAAGTTGTGTGATTCTACATAAGTCATTTGACCTCTTTATGTCTCAAAATGAAGGAACTGGACTCAATAGCCTGTAAGATCCTTCCCAGCTCTAAATCTAGAATTTCCAAACACAACACTCTCAGCTGTACCCTGCTGCCTCCTAAGGTTTCATAACACCTTGTACATTTTTGTGTAAGATCTGGAAATTGTTTAAATCTATGATTCCATTGGACCCAATTAGTAAGAGAATGGGAAATAGCCCAAACACCTGCTCTACTAATACAGACCCTCTACTAATACAGACCAACAACTCTGTAGTCCTAGATGGTTGCCTGGAGCACTGAGAACTTAATTGACTTATCTAAGGTCACTCAGGTAGCACATGTCAAAGGAAAACTTGACCCCAGTTCTTCCTGACTTCAAGGTCAGCTTCTTTATCCATTATGCCATTTTGCTTGTTTTCCTTTGCTTTATACACAGCTGGTACTTAAAAAAGCACTTGCCTAAATTTATAGTAGTTGAATCTCTAGCCATAAACTATGTATTTAAACAAATTATTTCAGAGCCATATGTAGCCTTTAATTTCCCTCTCACTGGGATCCAATGAAGGAGTATTTTTGTGATTGTAATTATCTCAGACATCTCCATCCCATTTTGAAACCCTGAAGTCAAACTCAATTTTGGATAGCCAGTTGGCCTTACTAAGAGACTAGGCAAGAAGTATACAATAAAATAGTATTTAATTGAGACAGCATTTCAAAGCAAATAGAAAAAAATCTATCTCAGCACTCATTTCTGAATGAATGCACTGGCATCCTAGATTCCATCATGAATAGCCAAAGAAGAAACACCTTTTCTGAGCCTTATACTTCCCATAGTGAAACTTGTTTCATTCCCTTTTTGTAACCAGAAGATCCTCCTGGACAGGTTTGAAAGCCTCATTGAAGGCTATGAAGACACAGTCTGATGCATGTATAGAACAGTCTGATGCATGTCTTAGTCTTTTCTGTGGTGTGGAACCCTTTGGCAGTCTGGTAAAGCCTACAGATCCTTTTCAGAATAATGCTTTTAAGGGCACAAAAAATACATGAGATTATAATGGATACAAATTTTATTCAAGTACAGTATTTTATATATGTACATATATGAAATATATGTAACTATTACATGTGTATATGTGAGTATACATGTATGTGTGCATGTGTGTGTGTGTATAGTGTATATATGTGTATATTTAAAACAAGTTCATGAACTCTAGAAATAGCTGCTTTCCTCTACTCTTATTCCCATGTGCCTAGGCAGCAATCCATTTTTCTTCATGTTGTTTCATCTATGCTAGCTGATTCCTTCTCTACTACTATCTGTGTTCTCTCAGGCTTTTTCACTGAGAGGAAGGCAAGAGCAAAAATCTTCCAAAGGAATTGGCGGTAGAAATGTCTGTCTGCTTTGCTAGTAGCACTGGATAAGGATGGGGTAAGAAGAGGAGGAGGAGAAGGAGCTTTCTCTGTGCAGATACAGTTAATTTGTCCCCCCAAGGGGAGGGAAATAATATATATATATATATATATATATATATATATATATATATATATATACACACACATATATATAATATGTATGTGTACATATGTGTGTGTGTGTGTGCAACTTGTAGTCAATACTATTTTTGTTACCTTTTAAAAGACAAAGGACAAAAACACAATTCATGCCAAACCACCATTTTGGAATATATAAGGAATGAATAAATGGATGGATGGATGGAAAAGTATCTAAGTGTTTATTTACTTTGTTCCAAGCACTGGTGATACAAATACAAAAGCAAAGACAGTCCTTGTCATCAAGAAGCTTACATTCTAATGGGGGCAAGATAACATATAGAGGAGGGATGGCCGGGGAGGGTTATTTGGTTTGAAAAGTTGTAGGGATGGTAAGCAGAATTATAGAGGAGAAATTTGACAAAACCTTTACAAGAACAATGGTAAGATTCATTTGATTATGTTTCTAGAACCAAAAAGGGGAATTGGAAAGGCATGAAATTTGTGGGAGATGATGATGATGATGATGATGATGATGATGATGATGATGATGATAATGAAAACAAATATACATAAAGAAATCCTTCCTAAAAGGAAGCCTATGTCAGGAACATTCAATTTGTAAACAATGAAATCCTAAACTTCCATTTCTACAGAGTTAGTCCTTATTTTCTTTAACTGTCTTGTGATGTGCAAATTGTAGTTTCTACGAATCTGATTCTTTCCAAGGAAAATTTCCTATTAAAAAATCATTCATTATAACAGGCTTCCTATGGAGGCATATGACTGCAACCCTTATTTTGTCTTTGAATAATCTACAGAGGGGGTACAATAAATCTCCGTAAAGTTTCCCAAATGGGGCATTTTTAAGCCTACTCAAAATGCAGGTGTTTGGGCTATTTCCCATTCTCTTAGTACTTTTCCCCCCACCATGGCAAAAGCCCTTTGCACAACTTCACAATAGTCATAAGGCAGGAAGGATTAATTATCCACTCTGACACCTTACTGGATCAATTTGCATCCTAACAATCCAATTTCAGACACCTCTCCGATGGGGAGTCTGCCAAAAGGATGTCAGAGATGTTTACAGAACAATCCTGACATCTCTGACAGCTGGGAAAGTAAGATAATTTGGATTAAAATAATCTCTCTGGGGTCTGGTATCATTGGGTTAATATTTTTTAATGAAGTGTAGTGGTGGTGTTGCAGTTGTTTTCCTCTAGCAGTCCAGAGCAATAAATCCTCTTTTAAAGATTTCTCCTATCTATGTAAAATGAAATATCACCAGTACTAGTCTTAGGAAAGGGATGGCCAAGTCATAATAATAATCAACAAAAAATGCTGTCCTAGAGGACTATCTCAACAGAGGGAACCTAAAGTCCAGTGGGTCTGATATCTTACCAATTTTCATCTCATACAACCTAGAAATGAACAGAGATAATCTTCATTTTATAGAAAAAGAAACTGAGTCCCTTATAGTTAACCAACTTGCCTGGGCTGAATATATTTGCAAGTTGCAATTATATACTTAAATCATATACTTAAATACTTGTAGGTTGCAAGTATTAGAGTTGTTGTTTGAAGCCAAGTCTTTTAACACTCTATCCAACAATTTTTCCACTATGCTACTGAAGCAAACTTTCCTATGAAATAGAAATGACCTAGGTCACTCTTGAGACTAATACAAAAAAAGATATTTTTGCTATTACCTCTGTTTTAAAAGAATATTAATGATAACTGTACAAATGATATCCTGTGCACTTTTTATAAGCATTACATGTGCCTTAAATGTGTTTTATACAGTGTATTCCAAAAGCCTTATTGAAGTTTTAAGCTATCAATTCTTAAAATTGCACCAAAATTTTGGGGAGTATATGTGTGCAAACACACACACATATACACACACAATATGCATATACATATATGTATATATATGAAATATATGCGTGCAAAATATCTCTACATACACATGCCTATATCTATACATATTTTTCTACATATACAGAATATATTATGTATACAAATATATGTATGTAGGTATGCATACATATACATGCATACATATATATGTGTGTATATATACATATACATATACATATATATATATATATATATATATATATATATATATATATATATATATATATACAAAATTTTGCTGGCAAAGTACTCATTGCTTAACCACCTTTTGTGGCTTGATTAAGTAACATTTTTTGATAGGGAAACAGAAACTGTCATTACAAACAAACCATCATGCCCCAGCTAAAGATCTATCCTGTAAACAAGGCAGAGGACTGAAAGTGACAAGGGCTAAGCTAAATGACACACCTTCAAATCCAGGACTCACTAGTCTCCAGCTAGTTGAAGAACACCTGAGGAACAGCAATATGAGTGATTTGCTACAAACTATTAATCATTTAAAAATAAAATAATAAGTTTTTTTGTCCTTGAATCAGTACTTTGGTAGAAAGAAAATGAGAATAAGGGGATTGCTACATCATGAATGTAATTAGTTAAATCCTCATTCATAGTACCTCTCCCTAAATCACCAGAAAACAGGGAAGGAGCTCACCAGAATTCTTTCTTCTGCAATGCAAGACTCAAGAATAAAGCTTTAGTGAGTAGAGCACCAGCCCTGGAGTGAGGAGGACCTGAGTTCAAATCCAGCCTCAAACACTTGACACACTTACTAGCTGTGTGACCTTGCTTGGGCAAGTCACTTAACCCCAATTGCCCTGCTTTCTCCCCTCAAAAAACATAAAAAGAATAAAGCTTTAAAGTAGGCTACTAAAACACTGTAAAAAACAGTTGAGCATAGATTCTTTATCTGAAGAAAAATTGTCTTAGAGAAGAGTTTTCCTTCTTAGTGAGATTAATATGATTATACAGGAAAATTCCATCAGGAAAAGTAAACTTAGCTCACATCTTACCATTTCATGAAGCACAGAGGGTTTCAAACCTAATAAACCTACATTGAAATGGCCAGCTCATATAAACATCAAAGGGCAAACCAAAGAAGACATATGGGATGACATTTTTCTCACCCCTTTGAAGAGGTAGGGGCTTATTGGTGTAAGCTATTACATATAAAGTCATACTTTTGATGTATTGATTGAGATTTCTGATTTTTTTTCCTTTTCTCTGTCTCCTTTTAATAAGATACAGCTCTCTGAGGGGAGGAGTACAGAGGCCCGGGGTGGGGGGGGTGGGGCTAGGGTATGTAGGTGATGTAAAACCAAAATCTATTAATAAAGATTTCCTTAAAAATCTTGAAGGGCAAAGAGACACACTCGCACCCCAGCACAAGCTCTGTAAGCATTTGTTGTCTTTCATTATATCACCTTGAAAGATGCAGTGTGCTGGCAGGAGGGGTGGTGGTGCCCATGCTTTTGTTTAATAACAGGTTCAGCACATAAAGGTGATTTAGGGAAATGTAGCAACTGGTTACTCAAAAAAGGGCTTTGTTAGTGTTGGTAACAAATTGATATCTGCTAGCGTGGTGTGCCAGGCAGCTCAGTGGCAGAGTGATACACATGGGGTAGCTAAGCAGTGCAATAGATAGAGTGCTGTGCCTGTAGTCGGGAAGAATCATCTTCCTCAATTCAAATCTGGCCTCATACATTTACTAGCTGTGTGATCCTGGGCAAGGTCCTTTACCCTGTTTGTCTCAGTTTCTTCAGCTGTAAAATGAGACAGAGAAGGAAATGGCAAACTATGCTAGTATCTTTGCCAAGAAAACACCGAATGAGATCATGAAGAGCTGGACATGACTGAAAAATAAAGTCAACAGCAACAAAAGCATGATGCACTGGACTTAGTGCACTTCCCAGCCCTGCCACATCCTACCTGTATAATCTTGTACTAGACACTTAACTTCCATGTACCTCAGTTTTCTCATCTGTAGAATGAAAGAATTGGAGGTTCCTTCCATCTCTTTTGTGAATCCTATGATATCATAATGACTACCCTCTCATTCTGCACATTTCTTTGCCCCTTCTACCTTGCTTTAGGCAATGCTCTTCTCTTACTGCTCCATTAGACCCCTGCAGTGAGTGCCTCTTCCCACCCTCAGGACATTGTTTGATCTGTAAGTGTTCTGACTCAAGGTTCTGCCTCCCTAAGGTACTATGACAGAGTCCCGCCTTTCATTGAATCTCAGTAGCCGCCTAATCTAGTCTTTACTTGTTTGAATGTCCCCTTGACAGCATCCCAACAAAATATCATCCATCCTTTCTTTTAGAACATCAAATGAAAGGGAAACCACTTCCTTCCCAAGCAGTCCACTCCACTTTGGGACAACTCCAAATGGTAGAAAATTTTTCATTGGCTCTAGTGAAAATGTACCTTTCTGCAATTTCTGTCCATTGTTCTGTATTTTAGGGCCAAGCAGAATAAGTCTAGTTGTTGGTTCATATGAATGCCCTCCAAATACTTGAAGACAACTATCATGCCCTCCAACCCTCCACTGTCATGCCGCTCTTCAAGTTTTCTCTTCTCTAGGCTAAATATCTCCAATTCCTACAATTTATTCTTACAAGACCCTTCACCATCCTTTCTACTTCCCTCTGGATGCTGTCCAGATTGTCAGTCTCTTTCCTAAAATACGGAATACAAAATATAACACAATACCTCTGCATTGGTAACTAAGGTGGGGCTCCAGGTAGGCCAATGAAGGGAGGTCTGATTATATCTTTGCTCCCAAGTAGGCCCAAAACCCCTAGCTATTAGGTGCTAAGCCTACATGGGTGTGAAGCCCCCAGGGTCCTAAGGGGAGTTGCTAAGACCAGAGCTTAAGTTCTGGTCACTCAGATGACCTTTGATGACAGCTAAAGAGTGCATAAAAAGAGAGAAAAGAACTACTTGCTTAGGGCTCTCACTCTTGGTGGTATGCTGATGTGGAGACTCTGGGCAGCTGTAGTTAAGAGCCCTCCAGCTTGTAAACCTGGATGTTCGGACTTTGTTAAACTCTGGTAACTATGAATTGAGATTTGAATCAGACAAGATCTGTCTGTTGATGTTTGTAATTTGTTTGTGTTTGCTCTAAAGTTCAGGGTGCTGGCTTTTTCCCCTGAATGATATTTGTAAGATTGTTAACCCCTTAACGTTGCTTTACTTAGTAAAGCAGATCAAAAGAACATGGGCTTGCAGCGTTCTTGTTGTTGGGATCGTGTTGGTTTTTCACCCCCACAGCAGCTGCTAGCTGAATTGTTGAAACAACCTCAGATATTATCTGACATAGTACAGTGGGAGACTCATCTTCCCAGTCCAGGACACAAAGCAACTTTTAATATAACTGAAAGTTATATTAGCTTTTTGGCTACTACATCATGTGATTGATTCACAGTATACTCACACACGACTAAAATCTCAAATCCTCTTCAACAAATAGCTGTCTAGAGATGACTCCCCCATTTTGGACTTGTTAATATAGGAGTTTTTGGACCCAAGTGTAGAAATTTATATTTATTTCTATTAAATTTCATTACTTTTATTTTCAGCACATGATTCTAACCTGTCAAGATATTTATGGATTATTTTTATTATTCCTCAAAGCTATGTATCAATGCAAATTTAATAAGCATACCATCTATGGCTTTATCTAGATAATTGATTAAAAACAGTGAACAGTACAAGACCAATTACAGATCCTTGTGGAATTCTGTTAGAGATCTCCTTCCAAACTGACTATGGACAATTCATGACTACTATTTGGGTCTGACCATTCAACCTATTCTGAATCTACCTAGTTGTACTGCCATGTAATCCATATCTTTCCAATGTGTCTACAAGGAGAGTCCAGGAGTCTTTGTCAAAAGCCTTAACGAGGGCTAGGTGAATCATTTTTATAAAATTTGTGTTCACAAAGTCTTCAGTTTTTTGCCCAGAATTTTATCATCCTTGACTATGCCCTTTTGGGTTCCTTCTGATGGTATCACTTGTTCTCACATGAATCACCCAGAAGTTACAAATAATCATCAGGTTTGACAAGTCTTGAGCTCTCAACTATATTCTAAATACATGCCCTGGGCAGAGCAGATCTCTTAAATGTTAATGACAATAACTGCTTTGGAACCCCTCCACAGGAATTCCCCACACTATTCCTCATCTCTTCCTATGACTTTTATTCAATGACCTCTTTCCTGATGGGTGGAGGCAAGTCATCTTTCTTTAGTGTGAAAGTAGATGCTTTGCCCTCAGAAAATCCAGTACCTGCCTTCATGGCAAGAGCCTACAACCAATTACTTAACTTTAAGTGTTCAGTGGTTTTTTTTCTTCCCTTTCTATGTCTTATCTTCAACCACTCTCTAACCACCTAATGCAAATTGGATTTTTTTTCTGCCTCCACCGATCTTTTTTTCTTTGTTTTTACCTCGAAGTCCCTTTCCATTTTTCGAAGGAACATTTTGTTCTCTTTGAAAACCTAGACAGTAGGGAAGCATTCCCCTTGTCCTTTTGGCCTCCATTCTAGGAGGAAGACCGACCTGCCCTGTGAGCAAATTTAGAGAGAGACACAATAAAACGTGCTATCTTTAATATTCAACAATAATGGTGCCAGACCATTATCAAGAGAACATATACTTGGAGCTCTTAACTTGTAAAGGTAAATAATTTGCTCCAGTCCATTTGCATGTTGTGCTGTCCACTCTGCTCCACCCCCCACCTTGCAGTAAATAGCAACCTATTATAAGACATCTGGCTGGATCAGAGGTATAATCTGTGAGAGCAAAACAACATGAAGCTATCTGCTCCATACTAGTATTAAACCTATAACTTTGATTTTCTTAACAAGATTTTTTTCCACTTGAGCTAACTGATCCATATAGCTTGTAAAGCATAAGCTTCCCTCTATCTGTTCTACTAAGCATTTATAGCTTATTTTTCCAGAGGAGCATTTTCTACCTCATGAATATAACAGGAAGAACTGGATGCATTTCTACGAAATAGTTTCTCAACAATTCAATTACTATCAAGTGACATATGGTTGTTGTTTTTAATTCTATCGGGAAAGAGGATCCCTTCCTCATTGTACATAGACTGAGTAGGGCCTACAGTAGAACAGGAAAAAGAGAACAGGTTGGATTACATTTGGGAAATTGTACAGTGATTTTAATGATCCCTAGTTGCTTCTTCACTAAGACACACACATTTCCTATCTATCTATCTGTCTATCTATCTATGTATCTATCTATCTATCTGTCTGTCTATCTGTCAGTCTGTCTCGGTCTGTCTGTCCCTGTCTCTCTATGAAAACAATGAATGAAAAATTCCTATTATCTCAAATACGAAATTTAGTTGGAATATCACTCCCACCAAATTAGTATGACTATGAATATATATACATGTGTATATATAATATGTATATATTGAATATATGAATAATCATACTAATTCAATGGGGTAATATTCTAGCTACATTTCATATTTTGGATAATAGGGATTTTTCATTAATTTTTCCAATATAAATTGCTAAGAAAGTCTCTTATGATAAGGCATAAATCTTATTAAGGAGACCTTGAGCTTGATGCAATGAGCATAATATATGTTGCAAACATAAATAGTACCCCGCTATTTCTCAATGTCTTCAAGCGTGTTACTGCTCACATATATTTCCTTAGTGTGTATTTGGTTTGGTCCTGCTTCTCTTCCTGCTTCTGTCCTATGAAATGCCATTTCCTTCTCATATAGCATATGGTGGCCTAAGTTGCTAAAGTGAAGATGAGAATAGAGCATAATAGAAAGACTGACAGATTGTTCTATTTTTCATCTACTTGTCTTTCTACATTCATCATCTCTGAATGCTCTTGGAATAATGTAGTGGTTAAGTCTCCCACCAAACTTCCCATAAAGTTGTTTCTGCTTTGGGTACTTTTCATTCTTTTGCAATCTTCTATCAGCCTTCTCCAAGAGTATTTACAAATAAGTTTGTATTTTAGATCAGCATTGCCCTTAGCTACCATTTCTCTTGAGTTGGCATGGAAAACAAATATTTTCTTGCTAAAACCAGTTCTAGTTCTTTTGGTTTCCCTGTTGTAGTGGCCATTTTACATTAATTAAACATTAAGAATTTCAAGTCAATTCAAAAAACATCAAAGGCCTACTGATACTATGGGCAAAGCATTGTGCTAAGTGCTAGATTAAATATAATTCAACTCAACACCAATTAAGACACTGCTCTGTGTGAGACACTGTATCGTTTGGATGAGATAAGTTCAGGCTTTCATGAAATTTATAGTCTTACAGGGTTTGTGAGCATATCCATAAGAATGCAGGTGCCTTAGATAAAATGTCAGCTTCCTGAAGGCAGGGTTGGTTTCATTTGCATCTCTGCATCCTCAGTGCCTAGCATGGTGTCTAACACAACGAAGGCATTTGATAAATATTTGTGAATTAATTGGTGATATATACACAGACCATCATAATATAAGTTAATACAATACCAATACACTAGAGGTGTACAAAACAAGGTAATTTATTAAGTTTGAAAGGAAGGGAGACGTTCATGACTGGGAGGATCTAGAATGTTTTCATAGATGGCCTGGCGTTTAAACTGGCCTAAGAAAGAGAGGGATAACTATTGATGGCCTTGCTCTTTTTTTTTCCTAGTCATTTCTTTTGAGAACTTCTATCTTAAGAGATGGCAAGGTACTTTCCTTGTTACTCATATACATGATGCTAAAGGGATAAAATTAGACTCAGCCAGGCCCCACCTCTTTACTGATGCCATGTTATTTCCTGATGGAGAATTGAAGATGTTTTTCTCTAACAAATAAAACCAAGGAAGTATTATTTAAATTATTAAAGAACTTTACTGGTATTTTCTGAAAGTCAGCATTGCTCAGTGGTTTGGGTAAATAGGGAGCTATATTCACTTCAAGTAATTCTGTTCTTCTAATTATGAACACCAGTAGTTTTCTCCCCATCTGCTCTGTGAAAGTGTCCAAGAGTTCTTTTATTCATAAGGTTCCTCATTTAAACCAGGTTTTTAGAAATTGATTTTTAAAAGCCAGCTAAGTAACTGGGGCCAACATTTTCAAAGGCTCTTCATTAGGCTCTATATTTTTGTTTTTGCACCTGCCATGTCACAGGCTATGATTGCACCCAGCTAATTATTGGGTTGTTTGACTAATTGTATCTTTACCCCCCCAGAAAAGGGCAAGTGGCCATTTGGTCCCTACAATTTTTGTAAGAACAGAATTGCTTATACAATGAGAGGGCACTCTGTGACAATTTGGCTTGTGAATGATTTGGTAACAACAGAAAAAAACAAAACTATAACCTAAAGAGAAAGTTGATGTTTGGATATGTGGTTATATTAGTTTTCTTCATGCCTTGGAAATAATTTGATATTTTCACAAGGTTTATTGAAAACATAAAATGTACCTGAATGCAAACAAATTAAAGTTTTGAGAGCAGATGTTAAATAAGTGAAATTTGTTATAAGTGGCTACTGTCTTCTCACAGATATTGATTAACTGTTATTATTAATAAACATATTAATGATAATTAATAATGATATTATTGTTGTTATTCAGTCATTTCGCATTTATGTCCAACTCTTTGTGACCCCATTCAGGATTTTCTTGGCAAAGATACTGGAGTGGTTTTTGCCATGTCCTTCTCCAGCTCATTTTACAAATGAGGAAACTGAGGCAAACAGGATCAAGTGACTGCCCCAAGATTACACACCTAGTAAGTGTCTGAGGCCAGATTTGAATTCAGGTCTTCCTGATTAAAGCCCAGCCCTCTATCCACTGTGCCACCTAGCTGCCTCACTAATGCTATATTAATCATCAATAATTTGTATATGTGTATTTGTATGTATGTATATATATATACATATATATATGTATATATATATATATATATATATATAGCATTTTAAGGTTTACATAGTGTTTTTACATGTTATCTCATTTGATCTACACAATAACTGTGTAAGTAGGTGATCAATGAAGCAAATTTCCTTTCTCATTTCTCTATACCCCTCTAATTTTACATAGATAGCTAAGTGTTAGAGTTTTAGACATCATCAGGAAGACCTGAAACAGTATTCTGCTGACACAACAGCTCTGTGACCCCAGGCAAGTCTCCTAACACCTCTAGGCTTCATTTTCCTCACCTGTAATATAAAGTGTTGGACCCAATGGCCTCTAAGATTCTTTCTAGCTCCAAATATATGATGGCTGATAAGTTTTTTAGTGGTAAAGTGGAGTGTTTTAGATTGGAAGTCAAAGGAGCTAGGTTTATATCTCAGCTTCATTCTTTGGTACTTCTGTAACCTTGGACAAGTGATTCAAAATCACTTGGCTTCAGTCCCTCACCTGGAAAATGAGGGGTTGAATGAGATAGCCTACAAGGCTCCTTTTAACTCCAAATCAGAGATGCTAGATCATGACAGCAAAGAGGGAGAAGTATAGTCACCAACAATTGTCCAGTCTAGAAATAATCTTAAAGCTACCAATCTGAAGCTCTCCTGAGGAGACCTGTATACCCCTAAAACATTTTGAAACCCTGAAAAATTTCAGTGACTGATTGTGACTTCAGTGAACCACTGGTGAAGTATATTTCCCTTCTCTTAATAGAAATATGAGCTATTGGTGTGGAATGAGTATATGTTGTCAGACGCATCCAATGTATAGACATCTTTTGCTTAACTGCACTTCTTTGCTTCAAGGGAAGGTTCTGCTGGGGAGTAATGGAAGGAGGATCATGGAAAAATGAAAGTGATATTAAAAAAAATCATACCGCAAAACTTCACTTCAGCCCTGGAATTCACACATTGAAAGTGCTCTCAGTCCCTGTAGCCCTTCTCTCTGATTGGATAGCTGCTCCCACAACCTCCATTTAGGGAGTATGCATAGGCCAATCATCTTTTCATTTCACCAGGCTGCAATCTGGATTCTTTCATCATTCCTTCTTGGCAGTTACCTTCTTCCTCACCTGCTTCCCTCCCTCCCCAACTTCCTTTTATGTGTTGTCTTTTCCTATTAGAATATAAGTTTCTTGAGAGGAAAGTATGTCATTCTTTTTGCATGGATTCGTATTCCCAGCACTTAGCACAGTGTCTGGCAAATAGTGCTTAATAAATGCTTATCTATTGACTGACTTACTAAAAAAAAGCATTGATCAGTAAGGCAAATAAACACCATCAATTGAGTTAATGAATTCTGAGTTACAGGCTATGTAGTCAAGCAACACAAAATTGGGAGAGAAGATACTTTAGAGGAAAAAGCATAGTATACTTTGTTGACTTGTCTCATAAAAACCAAGCACCATCCAAATGGGTACTTATCTTTATCATATCTAAACAACTGGAATAGTATTTGGCATGAAAACCAAACTGAGTGGAAATTATGATCCCCCATCAGCTTTGATAGCAGGTAACAAAACAGCTAGGTGCCACAATGGATAGAGAGCTGGGCCTGGACTTATGAAGACCTGAGTTTTAAGACACTTTCTAGCTGTGTGACCATGGGTAAGTCATTTAACTCTGTTGGCCTCAAATTCCTCAACTGTAAAATAGGGATCATAATAGCACCTACCTCCCAGGGTTGTTGTGAAGATCAAGTGAAATAATATTTGCAAAGTTCTTAGAACAATGTCTGGCACATGTTGTTGTGTTCATTTGTTCAGTCATGTCCAACTCTTTGTGACCCCAATGACCATAGCATACCAGGCCCTTCTATTCTCCACTATCTCCTAAAGTCTGTCCAAGCTCATGTTCCCTGCTTTCATGACACTATCTATCCATCTCAACCCTCTGCCATTCCCTTCTCCTTTAGCCTTCAATATCTCCCAACATCAGGGTCTTTTCCAATGAGTTCCATCTTCTCATTATGTGACCACAGTATTTAAGCTTCAGCTTCAGTATTTGTCCTTCCAATGAATAGACTGAATTAATTTCTTTAAGTATTGACGGACCGATCTCCTTGCTGTCCAAGGGACTCTCAAAAGTCTTCTCTAGCACCACAATTTGAAATCATTGATTCTGTGTCACTCAGTTTTCCTTATAGTCCAATTCTCACAGCCATACATTGCTAATGGAAAAACCATAGCTTGGATTATATGTACCTTTGTCAGCAAGGTGAGGTCTCTACTTTTTACTATGCTGTCCAGATTTGCCATAGATTTCCTTCCAAGGAGCCAGCCTCTTTTAATTTCATGGCTGCCGTCACCATCTGCAGTGATCTTTGAGCCCATGAATATAAAATCTGAGACTGCTTTGATTCCTTCTCTTTATTTGCCAGGAAGTGATGGGACCAGTTGCCAAGATCTTGGTTTTTTGTTTCTAATATTGAGCTTCAAGCTAGCTTTCATGCTCTCCTCATCAGAAGGTTTCTTAATTCTTCTTACCTTCTGCCATCAGTGTGACATCAACTACATATTTAAGATTGTTGATATTTCTCCTGGCAACTTTAATTACAGTTTTTAATTCATCTAGCCTGACATTTCACATGAGGTACGCTGCATATAAGTTAAATAAATAAGGTGACAATGTATAGCCTTGTCATACTCCTTTCCCAATCTTAAACCATTCAGTTACTTCATGTTCAGTTCCAACTGTTGCCTCTTGACCTGCATACAGGTTCCACAGAAAACAAGTAAGATGATCTGCCACTCTCACCTTTTTACTGACTTGCCACATTTTGCTATGATCCAAACAATGGTAAATCAAGCAGAAGCAGATATTTTGTTTTGTTTTGTTTTCTGGAACTTTCCTTCTTTCTCCATAATCTAGCGAATATTGGCAATTTGCTTTCTAGTTCCCCTTCCTCTTCAAAACCCAGGCTGCTCTTGGTAATTCTCAGTTTACATATTGCTGAAGCCTAGTTTACAGAATCTTAAGCATAACCTTGCTGGCATGTGAAATGAGCATAACTTTTTGGTAATTTAAACAATCTTTGGGATTGCCCTTCTTTAGAACTGGGAAATGAACTGATCTTTTCCAATCCACCGTCTACTGTTGAGTTCTCCAGGTTTGCTTACATGTTGAGTGCAGCATTTTAACAGCATCATCTTTTAGGATTTTAAATATCTCAGCTAGAATTTCATCATCTTCATTACCTTATTATTAGTAATGCTTCCTAAGGTCCAGTTGCCTTCATTCTCCAGGATGTCCGGCTCTACATCAGTAACCATAACATCATGGTTATCAGTGATTTTAAGATCTTTTTTATGTAGTTCTTCTGTACAAACTTGCTACCTCTTCTTAATCTCTTCTACTTCTGTTATGTCCTTACCATTTTTGTCTTTTATCACACCCATTTTCAGATGAAACATTTTCTTGACATCTCTAATTTTCTTGAAGCGGTCTCTTGTTCCTATTCTACTGTTTTCACCCATTTCTTCGCATTACTCATTTAAGAAAAGCTTCTTGAATTTCTTTGCTATTCTCTAGAATTCTGCATTCAGTTAGATATATCTTTGCCTTATATAGTAGGCACTACATAAATGTAGATACTATTATTATCATTATATATACAGGCATGTTTATTGTATTTTGATATTTGCTTTGATTTTCTAAATTAAAATGGCTGAAAATAGCCTTTGGAATGATTTTCTATAGGAAATGCCCAAGAAAAGATGTTTTCACCTCAAAGAGAACTTGGCCCAGCATGTAAGAGACTCTTTCCTTCTCCATTGATTTGATGTGTTTCTAACACTGTCAAAGGACCTCCAGCAAAATCGATCTGATTTTCCTGTCCAAAGCTCAGCAGGATATAATTCAGAATGTCAGCTAGAATTTTTGAAGTCAATTTGCAAAATGCCTTTAACAATAGGTTTATAATCAGTGACTCACTCTTTGATTCTTTACTATATCAGTAATAAATACTCTTTCTTATTTTTCTCTTAATTGCCCAGATCATATGTTTCTTACTATGGGAAAGAGTAAAGTTTTAATGATCTTGCTAAGTTTGTAAAAGAAGCTCACACATCCATAGGAGTATTTCCTGAAGCATTAATTTTTGTTGCTTTTTCTTTTAACAATACCTACAAACTCACTATGGTTTGCCACAAGTTCTAAAAAGAACAAAGGGAATAAGAAATAAGAAACTATTTTCTATAAATCTTTTTGTTTGCTTTCTCCTGGAATTCAAATTAGATAACATCCTAAGAATCTTTAAAAGTCCTAAGTATATTTTGGCAACAAGCAGCAGAGGCTAAATTAAAAATCTCCCTGTTGGCAAATGGCATTTCTTGAACACCCACCGAAACAGGGCATCTAATTTCAATGCCTAAATTGCCTTTAAAAAAAGAAAGACTAGTTAAACTTTTAAGCTCCGCACAGCAGTCCCTAGCATCAACCTCACTCCCTGGACTTTACTAATTGGGCTGCAAAGAACAGAAAGGTCTCGAGTCCACAATTGCTTGCTCAGGTGGAACTCTCACTCAGTTTCCATTGCTAATCTCTTTCAAATATTCAGTTACTACCCTGGACTCAATGACATTTGTGGTTTCCATGTAATCCATATTTAGACTCCAGCACATGACTAAGACAAGTTTTTCATATAGTATAATTAGCATCTTTATCCAGCAAATATCATTCATCTGAGTGACAAATCACAATGACAATGATATTAAAAGTACAATAAAAAGGAGCTATATCTAGGAATTTTTTTGGAGGGTGGGAGGCAAGGCAATTGGGGTTAAGTGACTTTCCCAAGGTCACGCAGCTATGTATCTAGGAAATCTTGCATGGTATTGGGGGCAGGGTGACATGAAGTAGCAACAGCAAGGACAAGAGGACAGTGTAATCATGGGTACAGTCATACTGGGAGGGGGCTGACCTGTCCCTTAATAGGCAGTGACCAGCCCCCCATACTGACTCTACAAGGGATTTCAATGCATGGTGAACTCTGAGAGGGGAACCATGGCAATGGGAGTATGGGGGTGTCAGTATGGATCAGCAGTCACCACAAGGAGGAATTAGCTTTTCCTCCCAAACCCACCCCCCAGTGCTCAGTGCACAAAAGTATGTTACTCTCATGCTTCTGAAAACCTTTCTATCCAGTATTTTTTTCAATTATCACATGAACTACATTGAAATCTCTCCCACCGTTAGGAGATGATCTATTCTATACTGTCTTTGTTGACTTCTGGGATGCCCATGATGGAATTTAGAACAATAGAAAATGTCATGTCCTCTGAAGTGGCCTGCTCTGAAATGTATACTAGGTGGGCTAAGGCAACATGGGGGTTCATAGTTATACCTCAAAGAAGATGCTCCAAACATCTGAGCATGGATGAAAAGTAAGGTAAGGCTTGAAATATTTCAATATGTATACATTTCTCTTAACAGGTCCACATGCCATCAGTTGACATAAAAATATTAATATTATCATTCATGTTCAAAGTTGCTCCACAGCTACCGAAAAAGGAAGGGCTTGTTTCTTGGCTGGTTATTGTCTTTGTTATTTTCCTAGCAGCAGGGATGTATTCTTGCTGAGCCACCCACACTTTTTCACTCTCCTCCCCTTGTGATCTACAGCAAGCATTTGCTGCCAGTGTGTTAGAAATGGCAATTTGTGACCCCAGGATGGAGCAAATCAATTGCCAAGAAATGATAAACATACCCAACCTCATTAGCATGACAATGTAAGCAACTATCTTAAATGACTATGGAGAGATTAAAGTTTTGAGGTAGGGGAAGATGCCACTGTGCCCAAAGCATCATCGTGACATTTTCTGTGCTTTTCCCTTTACCATTTTTGGCCACATGTGCCCTTCATGACTGCCCAGCCTTGTCCTTATTCTATATTTCTTAAATGGAGTAGTGTAGAGTAGGAAACCTTGGTGAAGATGGATTGCATTGATTTGGGTTAGGGAGTTATTATACTATATTGGGTTAGGAACATATGTATTCATATATCTATATCTATCTATCTATCTATCTATCTACATATATATATATATATATATATGTAGATAGATAGATAGATAGATAGATTAGGTTAAGAAGGTCATTATACTATCCAGGAACTTGTGATGATACCTGGTAGATAATGGGATTAATCAATTAATTTATAAACATTAAGTGCCTACTATGTGTCAGATACTGTGCTCAGAGCTGGATGGATGTGTTATGTTTATATTTTGTTGTTGGAGAATAGGAGAGAAGAGCAGAGGTAAATAATTCCACTGGGATGGGTCAGTTGTGGGAGGTGAAGGCTGAAAGCAACAGTGGTGGATAGGATGTGTGTGGCCTCTTTAAACTTCTTGACCTACTAGAAAGAGGACAATTATTCTTGACCAAGGTCACAGAGGCAGTGAATAGCAATGCCCCTGTACCTCTGATTACAAACCCAGCATCATGTTTCCCTTCTAACCCAAAACACAGTAATAACGGCATTAGTCATATTTACGTTCTCTGTCACATTTATTGCCTTCCCACAAGATTATTTCCTTCAGTTATCAGTCAGTTTGTTTCAACTTCTATGCCTTTGGTCAGATATGGCTACCAAAAGTATGTTAAATATCCTGCATTTTAACCATGGGGTTGATGGACCCTTAAATTCATCCTCTTCTCACCTCAAGCCCTCTAATCCACCAGCTTCTTTGTGCTTTAATTTTATGCAATCTACAACCCAATTAACACCTCATTTAACCATACACCTGAGGCTTGAGCCTCAGACCTCAGTTTTGAAACAATTAACCCTCTACTGAACACTAAAATGGTGTTGTAATTAGGCATCAAATGCAAAGAATGTGTGAATTCACTTTAGTAAAAATGGTCCCTAATATATGAGAAATCCTGGTTTGAGGAACATAACTTCATTTAAAATCTTAGGTAATTGCTGGGAGTGGTGTCCCACTCCTGTAGTCCCAGCTGCTGGGAATACTGAAGGCAAATAGATCTCCTGAGCTCATGAGTTCTGCCCTTCTATGAGCTATGTCAATTACATGTCTGAGATAAGTCCGATGTCAATCTGGTGAACCCTGGGTGAAGGGAATCCCTTCCCCCACCCCACATTACTGAAGGAAGAATGGAACTGGACCAGGTTAGAAATGTGTCAGTCATTAGTGGATTGAGACTATTATTAACCCCGCACTCCAAGATTGCAGAAAATAAAGAGGCCTGGCTTTAAAAAATCTTAGTTTCCACAAATATCAAGTAAAAACCGTTATATTAAAATGAAGAGTGAATTTCCTAAACTCCACTTCCTGCCAAAATTTGAAAGATCTTTAAAGCTGATGAGTTTAATGCTACACCATTACAAATTGAAATGGCTCAAATTTTAGTCATAACCAGATTCAGTTGAGACTATTTATAATAATAACCCAATGTAAAGTTTATGTTATTTGTGAAACTTGGCATTTATTAAAAATATGAGATAAAATGTACAGTGGTGGAAACAATGAGGAAAGGAGAGGTCAGAAGAGTTGGGTTCTAGTCTTCCCCCTTTCACTAGCTATGTGATCTTGGGGAACTGAATTATGTCATGATGAAACCATAACTACTTGACATAAACCAACCTAACGATTCCAGCCATAGAAGCGGGAACTTTTCCAAGGCTATCACCCTCAAAGGGGATGCTTTAATATTTGGGTAGTGATAATGAAAGTTACATCAGTATTTCACTTTAGTAATCCATAAAACTAAAATAGGAAGGATAGAGTCACAAAGTGACATAAATGGGATGCTAATTAGAGAAAAGTAAATGAATTTTAAGATAAAATTTCTGAAGGATCACACTATTTCAATTTCCTCAGAAAAGTTCAACTTTTTAAATAAAATCTTGGCATGTCTGATACTACCTGTGAGAAGTTAAGTTCCCTTTGGCTTTTATGATCTTTTTCTTGAACAAATTTAACTTTAATTTTTGATAAATGTTGAAAGATTTAAAGAAGGTCCCTGAAATGCTAGGTTGACCCCTTATTGAGGATTTATTAGAAGACATAGGCAAGAGTTCCAAGATATCACTAACTTGCAATCTGCAACTAACACGAGTATGATAATATAATAATAACTAGTATTTATATATTGGTGTAAAGTTTGCAAAGTATTTTATATATTTCATCTCATGTCATCACTGCAAACATGCTATGAAATAGGTGTCATTTTTGTATATGAGAAAACTGAGGAAGACAGATTAAGTGACTTGCCCAGGACCACATGTCTAGTAAGTGTCTGAAGGAACATTTAAACTCAGATCTTCCGGCCATCAAGTCCAAAACTCTCTGTCCCCTACCCTATCTAGCTATCTGAACCATATAATCATTAAAATTGTGTAGTATTAAATGTAGGTTTTCTCTTGGGAAATAAATGACTGTAAGAATGAAATTACTAATTACAAACACTTCAGATGTTAAAGAAATGATTGTTTTGATTGAATTTCTGATATTCCAAGATGTTTTACTGTTGTTGCCAGATGTTCCAAAAGTCTTAGTATAGCATTAAGCTATTAATATATTATTAAATATTTTATTGTATAATATATATTATACAACATGTAATATCCAATATTTTCTCATTAAAAATTGGTGCAATAGTATAAAGTATAAAGGAGGGAGGATTTGCATACTAGTGAGATTATATTCGTTAAATGAAGTGTTCAATTTCCAATACTAACATGAAAATTAATAGTATTTAATTTTTGTTCCCTGTACCTTTTTTTTGTTTCATGGGTTATATGTATGTGTGTTATATGTGACTCATGGAAAACTCTAGTCACTGAGACTTAAAAATTAGTGTCACCCAGAGGCAATGGAGAAGTACCTGGTGTGAGCATCCTGCAAATGTAACAACGAAGGAACTATGAAAAAGAACAAAGATAAAAGATGCCATCAAACAAACACGTGACCCTAAACCTCACAACAATTGCAGAGGAGGTTCTATTATTATTCCCATTTTACAATTGAGGAAATTGAGGCAGACAGGTGGCGTGACTTGCCCAGAGTCACACAGCCTTCTAACACAAGTAGACCCTTGTGGTAACTTCAGAGGTGGACAGACAAAAGTGGCAATGGATGAGCAGTCCTGACTGGGTTTCCATCTGAGGGATGTGATAAGAGGAAGAGGGGAAAAGAGGGAACTCTCAGGAAACAGCCTTAGGTTTTTCAGTGAATTATGTGGCAAGATTCTCAGCTAAGAGAGTAGGGGAAGGGGATTATGAGAGGTTTGAGGAGGAATGAAAAGTTTCACCAGAAGTGCTGTGGTAAGTGAGATAGAGGGTCAATTAGGGAGGTAAAAGGGACCAGTTCAGATTATTTAACATAAATTTGCAGTGCATCCAGTCAACATAGGTTGAATTGTAAGTCTGAACAAGATAAGAAGCTAATTCTAACCATTAATCAGGGGTCACAAGCCCAAGTGCCACGAGTAAAAGTGAAGTGGATAAAATTAATTTTTGATGGGCCAGAAAGAGCATGAGTAAAAGAGTCAGAAGATGTCAGTTATAGTCCTAACTCTTCCACCACTTAGCTGTGTGATAATAAGGAAGTTATTTTGCCTCTATTGCCTTTATTTTCCAGCTCTGTAAAATCAAAGGACTAATGTAGATTTTATCTAAGGCACCTTCTGCTTCTAAAACATGATTTTATGAATCCTGTTTCCAGGAAAAACAGGTGCTTTTAGTGATTATCAACCCATGTTTCCACCATTAAAAAAATCATTTCTAGCATAAGTGGGCCTCTTTTTTTTGAGGGGAGGGGAACAAGGAAGACAATCAGGGTTAAGTGATTGGCCCAAGGTCACACAGCTAGTAAGTGTCTAAGGCCACATTTGAACTCAGGTCCTCCTGACTCCAGGGCTGGTACACTATCCACCCTGCTGTGTGGGCCTTTTTAAAGATATAGTCTAAGCGCTGCTTTATCTTCTTTTTAAGAATTTTTCAAGATTTGTGAATCTGTTATGATCATAGAATCACAGAAACTCAGAATGTAAAGGAAACTTAGAAGTCATTTTGCCCAGTCTATTTGAATAAAAATATTCTCTTATAACATTCCCAAGTGGTCATCCAGCTTCTGCTTGAAGGTCTCCATTGATTTGGGGACTCACTAATGTCTGAGATAATGTAGCTCATACCTTTTTGGAACCTTCTAATTGTCGGAAAGTTTGGGGGATTTTCCCCCTTAAATTGTGCTGAAATGTTCCTCTCTGAAGCTTCTATTTATTATTCTTTTATCTCAGGTATGCACAGCTCATCAACACTAGGGTGTGAACCCTGGAAATTTTATTTTTTACTCTTTAAATAAATAACATTTATTAAATACTAAGTCATAAAGGATATTATTCATTAAATGATAATGGCTAACATGTATATAGCACTTTACAGTTTAAAAAGTACTTTATATCTATTATCTCAATTGATCCTCATCATAATATTATATGTGAGAGAGTGGGAATGTTTATAATTAAATTCATTTTAGATTAGGAAATTGAGGATGACAGAGGTTATATCATTTGCTAAGTAGTCAGTGGTCTAGTCACTAGTCAGTTGGTAAGAGTCCAAGGTAGGAGGTTCTTAATCTGTGAGTGTGTGTGTGTGTGTGTGTGTGTGTGTGTGTGTGTGAATGAGACAGAGACAGAGAGAGAGAGATATCATGGACCTATTTGGTAGTCTTATGAAGCCTATGGATACCTTCTCAGAATGATATTTGCTTTGTTGTTTGCTGTTGTTCAGACATTTCATATCTTTGTGACCCCCATCCAGGGTTTTCTTGGCAGAGATACTGGACTGGTTTGCCATTTCCTTCTCCATCTCATTTTATGGATGAGGAACTCAGGATCTTCCTGACTTCATGGTCAGCACTCTATCCACTGACATGCCTAGCTGCCCATGGTATTTGCTACCTACATTTCTAATTGAAGATATTCTGGGATGGACCTGACCCAACTCAGTTCCCTGGCAGTTTGTGTTTGATATAGAAAAATGAGACATTCCAAGGTCATTCAATAGTTAACAAAAAAGAGATTTATTTAGCTCTAGCTGGAGGATATTCCACAAGGATGGGCATTGAGGACATGAGTTGATTCAGCTGAGCAAAGCTCCCTGGCCTGAGTTACCCATTGTGATCCGCCAGCCAAGCATCAAATAGCCCCTGAAGGTCCTCGAAGTCCAGTACTATATCCACTGTTCCAAATAAACTAAAGAAACTAAAACTTAATGAAATTCTATTTTTAATTAACAACTATACTTTAAAACACAACTATGCAAAGGGTGGCTTCTTATCATCATTCCCCTTACCCTAAAAGATAAAGCCTTTTTCAGCCTTCTCTTCTTAGCTAAAAATGCATCTTTCCAATGAGAACTTGATCCCCTAGCCCTGAACTTTGCCATGAAGAACCAGCAGCAGAGCTTAAGAACTGGTAACCAGAGGTTTATCCTTTTAAAATTTGAAATTTTAATTGTCTTGCCTATACCAACTAGGGCCCCTGAGTTGTGAACGTGGAAAGCAGCATATCCAGAGTCCAATGGCAGAAGGGTGGGAGGGAAGAGATATTGATTTTTTCTTGGCTTGATTTCAGTGACCTGGAATGCTTGGGAAGTAGTAGACACCTCTCCTGTTGGCAGGAAGAAGAACGGCAAAGAATATACCTGGTCTGGAGAGCAATTGGGCTTCCAAGCAGAAGTGATATCAAAGCAGGCAAGATGGTAAAAGGGAGAAACTTTGGAAGATGGTTGTAGAGAGTACTGAATTGTGGGATAAAGGAAATAAGCATTCATATAGCACCTACTATGTACTATATTTGATTTTATTTGATTTTTCCAACAACCATGAGAGTTAAGTGCTATTATCTCTATTTTACAGTTGAGGAAATTGAGGCAACCAGTGTTTAATTGACTTGCCCAGGATCACACAGCTAGTGAGTATCTGAGGCTGGATTTGTACTCAGGTCTTCCTGACTCCAGACCCAGTGCTCTATTCACTGGACCACCGAGTTGCCAAGTCACTAGACAGATTTCCTTTTTCCTCCCATACCAGAGCTTCACAGAAGCAGTGGAGAATAAGAAAGTGGGAGGCTGAAGACCAAACAGGAGCAGCTACTATAGGGGATGCAATAACTGGGGCTACACAGAGTCTGGAAAATATACCTTCCCTTCTGTGGGATGCCAAAAAGTACTTGAAAGTATTCAAAGTATTCTTCAAATGCTTGAAAAGGGCAATCAGGTCAACCCTGACTTTCATCTTCTCCAGACTAAAATACTTTCATTTTATAATAATTTTTGAACAGTTTCACAACTTTTGTTATCCTCTTCCAGATGCTTCTAGTTTGTCCATGTCCTACTTCCTAAAATATCACACTCAGAACTGGACACAGAACTCTGAATATGGAGTTTTGTCTGAACAGGCCTAATTATAGGACACTATCATGCCCCACATCCTAGACATTGCTAATATTAATGAACATTGAGACTACATCAGTTTGTTTGGCTACCGTGTCACACTTTTGACATACAGTGGGTTTATGATTTCTTAAAACTCCCTTATCTTTGTCACATGAACTATTTGCTAACCAGGCTTCACCTCCCCCTCCCTCCCCCAGTGAAGTTGATTTTTTGGACCCAAATGTATTATTTTATATTTGTTCAATTTCACCTTATTAGATTTGGCCCATGATTCTAACCTGTTACAATATTTTAGGAACCCAGTTCTATAGTCCATTACATTATCTATGCCTTCCAGATTGCCTCATTTGTGTATATTGGTAAACATGCCATCCACACCTCCTTCTGAGATTTGCATATAATTATTTCATTTTTGGAACATGGTCCAAAATCGATTCATATTTATACAACCCTCTGGGGGAGGGTTGTGATCCCTCTCTCACCTGATCTCCATCACATTGCATTATTTATATATACTCATTATATTCTCATTGTTGTTATATTTCTTTGTGTACATGTACGGTCTCTCCCATTAGATTATATGTTCCTTGAGGACAGTAACCAAGTTTTGATTATCTGTATATGCCTCTCAACTTCTAGGACAATTAATTGTATAATGTAGATGTTGGATAAATTTTAAACAAATGATTGTATTAAAATGGCTTTGAAAAAGTCACTGACTCCCCCATTTGCATAGGGTGAGAGCTTTTTATTATCAGTGTCCCACGGGGGGAACAGAATAGAGGGAGAAATGTGTGTAAGGCTAATTTCTTTTTGTTACTTCTGAGATTTTTTACTTTTAGTTTACAACACTCGATTCTAAATAATTTTGCCACAAGATTATGAAACACAAATTTTCTCCCAATTTCTACCCTCCCCCACACTCCAAGATGGCATATATTCTGATTGCCCCATTCCCCAGTCAGCCCTCCCTTCTGTCACTCCACTCCCTCCCATCCCCTTTTCCCATACTTTCTTGTAGGGCAAGATAAATTTCTATGACCCATTGCCTGTGTATCTTATTTCCAAGTTGCATGCAAAAACTATTTTTGTTTGTTTTTGAACATCTGTTTTTAAAACTTTGAGTTTCAAATTCTCTCCCCTCTTCCCTCCCCACCCACCCTCCCTAAGAAGGCAAGCAATTCAACATAGGCCACATGCATATCATTATGTAAAACCCTTCCACAATACTCGTGTTGTGAAAGACTAACTATATTTTGCTCCTTCCTAACCTATCCCCCTTTATTGAATTTTCTCCCTTGACCTTGTCCCTTTTCAAAAGTGTTTGCTTTTGATTACCTCCTCCCCCTATCTGCCCTCCCTTCTATCATCCCCCCCTTTTTTATCTTCTTCCTCCTTTTTTCCTGTGGGGTAAGATACCCATTTGAGTGTGTATGTTATTCCCTCCTCAAGTCAAATCCGATAAAAGCAAGATTCACTCATTCCCCCTCACCTGGCCCCTCTTCCCTTCCAATGAACTGCTTTTTCTTGCCACTTTTATGTGAGATAATTTATCCCATTCTATCTCTCCCTGTCTCCCTCTCTCAATATATTCCTCTATCATCACTTAATTTGATTTTATTTTTTTAGATACCATCCCTTCATATTCAACTCACCCTGTGCTCTCTGTCTCTCTTTCTGTCTCTCTCTGTCTCTCTGTCACTCTCTCTCTCTCTCTCTCTCTCTCTCTCTCTCTGTCTCTCTCTCCATATATATATATATATATATATGAGTGTGTGTGTGTGTGTATGTATATACACATACATATATATGTATGTATATGTGTGTGTTTGTGTATTCCTTTCAGCTACTCTAATACTGAGGTCTCATGAATTATACACATCATCTTTAGGAATGTAAACAAATCAGTTGAACTTTAGTAAGTCCCTTATGATTTCTCTTTCTTCTTTACCTTTTCATGGTTCTCTTGAATCTTGTGTTTGAAAGTCAAATTTTCTATTCAGCTCTGGTCTTTTCACTGAGAAAGCTTGAAAGTCCTCTATTTTATTGAAAATCCATATTTTGCCTTGGAGCATGATACTCAGTTTTGCTGGGTAGGTGATTCTTGGTTTTAATCCTAGCTCCATTGACCTCCGGAATATCATACTCCAAGCCCTTTGATCCCTTAATGTAGAATCTGCTAGATCTTGTGCTATCCTGATTGTATTTCCACAATACTCAAATTGTTTCTTTCTGGCTGCTTGCAGTATTTTCTCCTTGATCTGGGAGCCCTAGGATTTGGTGACAATATTCCTAGGAGTTTTCTTTTTGGTATAGAGGAGGTGATTGGTGGATTCTTTCAATTTCTATTTTACCCTCTGGTTCTAGAATACCAGGGCAGTTTTCCTTGATAATTTCTTGAAAGATGATATCTAGGCTCTTTCTTTGATCATGGCTTTCAGGTAGTCCAATAATTTTTAAATTGTCTTTCCTGGATCTATTTTCCAGGTTAGTGATTTTTCCAACGAGGTATTTCACATTATCTTCCCTTTTTTCCTTCCTTTGGTTTTGTTTTATAATATCTTAATTTCTCATCAAGTCACTAGCTTCCACTTGCTCCAATCTCATTTTTAAGGTAGTATTTTCTTCAGTGGTCTTTTGGACCTCCTTTTCCATTTGGCTAATTCTGCCTTTCAAGGCATTCTTCTCCTCATTGACTTTTTGGAGCTCTTTTGCCATTTGGGTTAGTCTATTTTTTTAAGGTGTTGTTTTCTTCAGTATTTTTTGGGTTTCCTTTAGCAAGTCATTGACTTGTTGTTCATGGTTTTCTTGCATCACTCTCATTTATCTTCCCAATTTTTCCTCTACTTCTCTTACTTGCTTTTCAAAATCTTTTTTGAGCTCTTCCATGGCCTGAGATCAATTCATGTTTTTTTTTTCTTGGAGCCTTTTGATGTAGGCTCTTTGACTTTGTTGACTTCTTCTGGCTGTATGTTTTGGTCTTCTTTGTCATCAAAGAAAGATTCCAAAGTCTGAGTCTGAATGTGAGTCTGTTTGTGCTTCCTGTTCATGTTCCCAGCCAACTACTTGACCCTTGAGCTTTTCGTTGTGGTATGACTGCTTGTAGAGTAGAGAGTACTTTGCCCCAAGCCTGAGGGGCTGTGCTGCTGTTTTCAGAGCTATTTCTACACAACAAGTTCAGCCACACCAGTGCTCCTCCTCCCCTAAGAACTGACAACCTGGTCTGCCACTCAGATCCAAGCAGGCTCTGCACTCCCACTCTGATCCCCCACTTAATTCCTCCCACCAGGCAGGCCTGGGGCCAGAAGCAACTGCATCTGTAGTTCTGGAAGCAGCCTCAGAGTTGCACCACCTCTGCCACCCTGGGGCAGTGGCCGACTGCAGACTCCTTTCACTCTGTCCCAGCAGCTTTTCCCACTAGCTTTCTCTGTTGTCATTGGTGTTTGTGTGTTAGAAGTCTTGTAACAGCCACAGCTCACTGATTCAGGGAGCTACAACCTGTTCCACCCAGCTCCTGGTCTAGTGGGTCTGGGAACAGCCTACGCTGGCTTCTTCTCTGCTCTGCTCCCAGTTCCATGCAATAGACCCTACCCAGTGACCATCCTGGCTGTCCTCAGTTGGAGCCCAGCTTCCGTCTGCTATATTGTGGGCTCTGCAATTGTATAATTTGTTTAGAGCCATTTTTTTAAATTTTTTTTAAAATTTATTTAACATATTTAGTTTTCAGCATTGATTTTCACAAGAGTTTGGATTACAAATTTTCTCCCCATTTCTACCCTCCCCCCCACTCCAAGATGGCGTATATTCTGGTTGCCCTGTTCCCCAGTCAGCACTCCCCTCTGTCACCCCACTCCCCTCCCATCCACTTTTCCCTTCCTTTCTTGTAGGGCAAGATAAATTTTTATGCCCCATTGCCTGTGTATCTTATTTTCTTGTTGCATGCAAAAACATTTTCGTTTGTTTTTGAACATCTGTTTTTAAAACTTTGAGTTCCAAATTCTCTTCCCTCTTCCCTTCCCACCGACCCTCCCTAAGAAGTCAAGCAATTCAACATAGGCCACATGTGTATCATTATGTATAACCCTTCCACAATACTCGTGTTGTGAATGACTAACTATATTTTGCTTCTTCCCAACCCATCCCCCTTTATTGAATTTTCCCCCTTGACCCTGTCCCCTTTTGAAAGTGTTTGTTTTTGACTACCTCCACCCCCATCTGCCCTCCCCTCCATCATACCCCCCATTTTTTTTATCTTCTTCCCTCTTCTTTCCTGTGGGGTAAGATTCCCAATTGGGTATGTATGGTATTCCCTCCTTAGGCCAAATCTGATGAGAGCAATGTTCACTCATTCCCCCCTCATCCGCTCTCTCCCCTCCTCCCACAGAACTGCTTCCTCTTGCCACCTTTTGTTCAGAGCCATTTTTATAGGTGTTTGGAGGCACCTGTGGGAGAGCTTTAAGCAAGTCCCTGCTTTCCAGCTGCCATCTTGGCTCCACCCCCCAAAGCTAACTTGTTAAGAAATAATGTAAAGACAGAAGTGCTTTCAACATCTCTGGCTAGCAGAGTTCTACCTACAATAGAAAGGCCTTGTCAAGAAACCACAGAAATTCAGAACTACAGAGCTAGAGGTATTCTCATTTTATAGACAAAGAAACCATTAATAAATAATCACAAGTGAAATCTATTACAACCCATCATTTCATCTAGGGCTATTAATTTTCAGGAAGAAGCCTCCTATAAATCAAATGTATGTTTGGACATAAGATGGCATCATTTGTAATACTCAGTGTTAATAGAAAAATGCTAGTACCATTTTCTGTTACCTGACACTGATAGACATTGATCAGATCTGATGTCAGGACAAAGACTTATTAATCCTGTGTACAATTTGATGCAGTGTTTTCCCTTTCATGCACTCAGGAGATATTAATCAAGCTGGGGTTATTTTTAGGATGTTCAGTTTTTTCCATATGTCAAGTGGGATAGTGGGAAGGGGAAAATGGGAGATTAATGGGGAACCCAAGAACACTAAATAGATATTGAAGTGTAGAAGATTAAACAAAAGAATGGGAATCACATTAATTTGTACCATGTTGTAAACTCTAAGAAGCATGAAATATATACCATATATTATTTATTATTTTGAGGCACATAGATGACCACTTGTAATCAAAGGTACTCCTAAAGAATTAGGATAGTGATGTGATCACAATAAAAAGTATAAGGAGAAACAGTTCACACACAGCTTATTATGTACAGCACTAATTTTGTTGAAGGATGGTCACAATTCTAACTCAGTTCCATAGTTGGACACCTTGACTTTCTCATACTTAAGAAGCAAATGAGAAATTACATGCAAAAGATCCCTTTTAGGAACAACAAATTGAGGTACCTGTGTGGTGTGGTCAAACAAGCACGAGTAAAAGGTAGAGAGAATTCAATCTAGAAATGTTAGTTGTGATACTACTATTCTAACCATCTAAGGGGAAGTATAATACAGGACAGAAAAACTAGTCTGTGGTAGTAAAGTCATAACAAAAGGAATGTTTAGAAAGTGTTAGAAGTAATTAGCAAGCAGCATCTCTATTTGAGAATGCAGTTTTCTTAAACAAGTGCAAGACACAGAGTTATTTTTTTTCTTTCTATATTAAAGCACTGTAGGTTAGGGTTCAGTGCAGATAGTACTGAATTTTGCCTCCCATAGAGATGTATACAAATAAACATCAACAAATTCCTATAACTGTATTACAACATAATTCAATCTCACCAGGCTGTCTTTGTGTTGAAGATTATGAAAATGTTTGCCAATTAAGCAAGAATCCAAAAGAAGTTTGTTTGTTTGTTAAGGGAATTTTTTTGGTATTTTCATTCTGTGTAAAAAGGGTAGATTTATGACATTTTCCTCACTTTGTATTTTGATTCCATAAACTTGCTTCACTAGATTTTGAATGAGGACCTAATTTGAATTATAGCTCTTCCAATAACTAACTGTAAGATCTTTAGCAGGTTCTTTCCCCTCTGAGCTTCTCCTTCCATACCTTAAAATGAGGGGTTTATAATAAATTACCTATAAGATCTCTTCAATCTCAAAATCTGTGAGTTCATAATTGTGAAATATTTATAACTGTGAAATATTCTTTGACTATAGTATATCTACATAATTCAAGCACATCAGAGTATTAGCTAGGAATTTTTGTGCCTGGGGCCAACAAATGGTACAAAGCATGTGCTAAGTAAAGGAAATTGGGAGAAGGGCAGTAGAGAAGGGAGAAGAGGAGCTCATCCTAATTTGCCACCCATCTGCTTCTTATATCAAGTAATTGTTCTTGTTAACTAGGTATTAACTAGCTCTGTTGTGCTATCAGGGCCTACTAAATTTAGCACCCTCTAAATTCAGAGCCCTGGATCAAAGTTCTAATTGCCCCACCCTAGTTACACTTCTGCTTATTATTATATAATGGATTTGTGATAAATTTATAACTTTTTTTCCCTGAGGAATACGGAGCAGGGACTATAAGTTAGGCTCTATACTAACTAAGCCCTCATTCTATCTGAGTATCATGTGAGATAAATACCCTTTATAGGCTCAGCCACTTTCATAAGACCTTTTTCATGTTATCCACAGAAACTAGCATTAATGGGGTTGTTGCAAAAATAAAGCACTAGAAGAGTACTGCTTAAATCCTTGTGGGATACCAAATACCTATTTTCTGCCTCAGAGTCAGAATAAAAAATGAGGTGTTTATTCACAGAAACGTAGCTGTCACTCTGAACACCCCCAAAGTGAAAGCACAAAGAGAAAAAGGAAAGAAGGAGATGAAAGTAGTTCACTGCAGTGCAGAAATGGAGTTTGGAAATTGCTTGCAGGGTATGAAGCCATGACTGACTGTGAACTAACAGCACCCTTTAGGGACACATTAATCTCTCTACAATAAATCTTTTATTTTTGTTTCGTTGATGTTTTTTTCTAAATCTGCTGTTGCTTCCCAATAAACTTTTCTCCCACCTAGAACCCTCCCATGTTCCAATGAAAGCAATCAACCTGTCAAGCAAACATATTGGATAGCTTATGCGACATACCTTAATACCATGAAGAGGGGAGCATGTTTTAACCTGATTCTTATGGAACCAAAATTGGTCATTGCAGTTAATCAGGTTTTGGAAGCCGTTTTAGTGTTGTTTTCATTTATGTCATAGTTGTCATTAGGCACGTTGTTCTTTTGATTTTATATGATATCTTAGAAATTTTGACATACTTCTTGTACTTGTTCAGATCCATACTTTTCTTTCCTGGCAACAATATTTCATAATATTCTTATACCACAATTTATAGGGCCATTCCCAATTGATGGGCACCCATTTTTCTTTTCAAAAGCAAACAAAAATCTTTGTCTCCAAGTTTTTGCTACCAAAAAAGTGTTGCTATGAATGCATGTATATATATATATGCACTTATGCATGTAATATTATATATAGAGATATAGATATTCCATATTTAGCCCCATCTCCACCCCCAAGGTGGTGGCAGCTAGGTGGCACAGTGGATAGAGAGTCAGCCCTGGAGTCAGGAGGACCTGGCTTCAAATCTGACCTCAGATACTTACTGTGTGACCCTGAGCAAGTCACTTAACTCTGTTTTCCTCAGTTCCTCATCTGCAAAATGGCCTGGAGAAGGAAATGGCAAACCACTCCAGTAGCTTTGCTGAGAAAATCCAAAATGGGTTTATGGATAGTCAAGCATGACTGAAATGACTCAGCAACAACAAACCATTCCCAGATAGAGGGATAGTAGGTTATAAACAGTTTAATGACTTTTCTGGCATAGTCTTGAAATCTTTCTATGATCTTTAGACCATAGCCACTAATGTAATTGTTTACTTATCTTTTCACAGCCCTTCATTGTTGACTTTCTATCTTTTATTATTTTTGCCAGTTATATTGTTTAAAGGTGAAATTTCACAGTTATTTGATGTGCATTTCTCTTATTAGTGATGTGTGATATCTTTTCATATTTTGATGAAAGTGTGTTTATCCTTTTGGCAATTGTTCAAATCAGGAATAATAAATATTCAATGAGCTATGGAAATATAGGCATACTATGATACTATTGTTGGAGCTATGAATAGGCCCAGGCATTCTGGAAAGTAACTGTAATTATGCTAAAAATTGATTACGATACCCAAATCCTTTGACCCAGAGATACCAGTGCTAGGCTTATTCTCCAAGAAGGTCAGAGATATAAAAGGTCTCATATATACCAAAATGTTCATAATAGCGGTTTTTGGTAGCAAAGAACTTGAAACAAATTAGATGCCCATCAGAATGGGAAATAGATAAGCAAATCATGGCATATGAATGTAATAGAATATGAAGAATTCATTGACTATTAACTGATGCAGAGTGAAGTAAGCACAAAGAAGAAAACAATAAGCAAGATGCCTCTGATGTAAATGGAAAGGAAAAAACAACATGAATGCAGGGTAATTATAAAGATGAAAGTTGAATATAAAAAAGATAGAAAAATGTTCATTCATTCCTTTCTTTGCAGGGATGGAGGACTATGGATGTGGGACATTTTATATACTGCTAGACTTGATTGATGGGTGGGTTAGTCTTACTGAATTGTTTTATTTTCTTTGCTTTTTTTATCATTTTCTGTAACAATTTTCTATAAGGATGCTTTAAGCATGTGTCCCGCTCAAATGAAGGCATGGCAGCTCTGAGTCTGATGATGTGGAGCTCACAAACATGCGAAGCTAACCTTAGTTTCCTGAAAGCATCACCTTCATTAATTAGTTTGTTAAGTCACTAATTGGGTAGGATGAGCTACATGTAGAATGGATTAAATAAATATAGATACATGCAAACTATTTTGAAAAGATAATAAAAATTTAAAAAGCAAACTATATAATTTGACTACATCTATTAGTGATATATAATTATTTCCATTTATTCGTCCCTCCTCCAAATCTTCAAATATTCTTGTGTATAAGGAGGGACAATTTAAAAAACAACTTGGGCCCCTGGAAGGAAAGCAAACTAATATAATTTTTGTCTTTGAATTTCAGTCTCAAAATGAATGTTTCTTGTGGCTACAGATTTTAAGCTTTCCAAGTACAAACAAACAAACAAAGAAATCAACTGTGGCAAATGAATTCAAGCATATAGTTATGTGAAGAAATGGATTAAGGCAAGGAACTTCCAATATTTCCCCAAGGTCATTCATTACAAGGCCCTGGCTCAGATAACATCTGTATGAATAAAAATAACATCTGTATGGTGCTATAGTTAATGTATCAGAGAGATTGTAAAGAGCACTCATTAAAAGCCTAAATGCCTGCAAAAGCCCTTAAAGAGCATCTCTGTACAGTACTTTGCCTTGCTCCCAGATCTTGCCAATATATATACATTCAGTGACCCCTCTCTCCCCTTTTCCATTCTAGAACCATAATCAAATCATTGACAATCCATTGCTACTGGTAAAATCGTGTTTTATTTTTTCCCTTTGGCTCCACTCAGCATCCCTGTAACTCCCTCAGCACAAAAATACCCCTCCCTGGCAACCTCTTCCCATATGTGTTATTTCCCCCTGTTATGATGTGAGCTCTTTGATGGATTGTCTTTGCTTTTTTATTTTTATCTCCAGAGTTTGAGATGGAGTTTGGTACATAGTATATGTTTAATAAATGCATTTTTTATTATCTCTCTCTCCAAACCTCCTTAAGACATCAAGTCACATTTCTCTTCACCCATCTCTAAAAACCAAGAGCATTTATACTTTATACTACCTGTAAACTTGAATTGCTAGAGAAGTGGGATATGTCATGATTGATTATATAAAGTCTTACACTGACCAAAAAATTCATCTAAACCCACCCATAAATTTTACAAATGAAGAAACTGAAAGATGAAGACACTGAAAAAATGAAGAAACTGGTGAATAGAGTCAGACAGGTGGTAAGTAGTAAGAGCAGGGATTTAAATCCATGATCTGACTCTGGAGCCAATGTTCCTTCAACTGTACCATACTACCTCTAAGAGTTAATCGCACTTTCATTCTGACTCCCTCCCTGCCTTTAATTCTGTAATTTTCCTTCCTCTCTTGCTCCTGAACCTTTTCATTCTCAATTTTTTTTCTTCACTAGGCAAAGAGACATTGAGGTCCCTGTCTTGTTCACCTGACTCTAAACCTGAGCTGCGAGAAATGGCCACCAAGAATTCAACATTTGAACTGTAGGCTAGCAGGGGCAGTCTACTTAGTGGTCATTGTTTGAGCTCTGATTGGCTCAGAGTAAATGAAAGTAGCAATTGCTTCTGTTTTGGCCAGAAACCCTGAGGGTCTCCTTCCTCTCGAAGGTTGATGTTTTTGACTAGGTAAAAGAGGCCATTCTTTGTCTCATTTCTTTCCTAGCCTCAATCACTGAATGGACATTGACTCAGTCAAACTGACACCTGGAAAAGACCTCAGCTAAAAAGGCCAAGATCTCCCACTGCATGTGGGACCATCTCCAGTCATCCTGATCTATATGTGGCCACTGCACCCAAATGGCTCTAGAGGAGAAAGTGAGGATGATCACCTTGTACAGCCCTCCCTCATGGCACCTTCCTGATGCCATGGCCCCCTTCTAGAACAAAGGACAAACAAAAACAGCAACAGCGGACAATAAGCACAGGAAATTCTTTGTAGCCCAGGAAGTCTGCCTTGGAAATATTGAGAGTTTCGTTATGCTTAGGATCAAAAACTCTTGACCTGGTTTAAAAGCAGATATATAACCAATTACGAAAAAGTCCATATAATAGTAAAGCAGTACAGATAGTTAGGCATTAAAACAAAATCCTCACTTCACCTAATTTGGATAAAATAATACTTTTCACCTAGTATAGCTCTCTCCTTGGGCACTCTTGCAGGGATGTTCTGTAATGTTGCTGATTGATTTAATAGAACTTAAAATATAATCACAGAATTTTAGTTTTAGAGGGGATCTTAGAAGTCATTTGTGATTTCTCCCTTATTTTTCATATGAGGAAACTAAGGTCAAGAGATGTCAAATTCCTTGACAAAGGTCAGACAGGTAGCTAATACCAGAGCTGAAGCTTGAATCTCTGTCTTCCGATGTTGTATCCAATATTCTTCCCACCACCCCATAATATGTCTTATACAAAAAGAAAGAGTATCCATTTTTACTTATTTCTAAAAACCATGACATTTTTTTCTGACCTTAGAGTAGAAGACTTATTGTTAAGCCCCATGCTGAATGGGTTGGTAATACCTCTGTATAAGCCAGAGGAATTAAGTTCACCTCTCTGATCCTCAATTTCTTCATCTATTAAATGGAATAATAGAACCTGTCTAGCACTGCTCTGAAGAAAGGATTTTGCAAATCATAGCCAAATATTGCATAAATTTGAACTATTGTTATTACAATTCTTCTTTGATTTAGTTGGTTTATCCTGAAGATTATCTGGGTATATTGGGAGGATGCAGGAGATACAAAAACATATATGAATACAAGGAATGTGGCTCTTGAGAGACCTTTCTCAGGGAAGACAATCTGTGCTACTCCAGAGTGGCATTCTGTGTTAGCTCCTGAAATGATCCTATCTATGTTGAAAACAGAATCAACACCCTTCCAATTGCTAAGACACTTGAGTGCCTGGAAGAATCCGTGAGATCCACTGCTGGAGTGAGAATTAATATTTTCCGAGTGTCCCAAAGTAGGAGAGTACTGGACATAGTCAGGGAAACTAATTCAAAACTTGCCTGATAATCAGGATCATAGATTATAGTATCATAGATGTTAGATCTGGAAAGGATGTTTGAGGTCATTAAGTCCAATGCCCCCTCCTCCACTCCTACTTTTACAGATGAGAAAACTGAGGCCCAGAGAAGTCAAGTGACTTGCCCAAAATTAGACCATTAAATAATGTCTGAGGTAGAATTCAAACCCAAGTCTGGTAAAAAAAAATCCCGATTTGATAGTTCACTTACCTTCTATCAGGAATTACTTCTGGTAGGTTTTTTTGGGGGGGTTGGTTTGTACTCAACACTCCCGCTCCACAAACCCCACTGCCACTTAGCCAAAGGCATGGCAGCTCTGAGTCCAGACAGTTGAAGCTCAGAAAAATGCAAGGAAAGTCAGATTTTCTAGAAAGGATCACCTGTGTTAACTGAAGGTTTATTGCCTCCCTAAATGATAGTTTGATGTTGACTATATGTGTAAGTTTTAACAAAACTATTGTCATTTTATCAAAATTCCTGAAGATTTTGCTAAATGAACTATATGCTTTTTCTTAACATCTTCCTGAGATAGAAGCTAGAGTTGAGGATTCATATAGGGTGGAGAGACAGAAAAGGGAGGGGGGGGGGGAAGCGTGACTGTTGGCAATTATTGCTGTACTCTCTGGGGTTATTAAATATCCTCTGGTAGATAGTTTTAGAACAGAGGGAACATAATATAATCCCTAATTGATAATGAGGCATGACAAATTTGCTGATCACACCGATAGTTTCTATAAAATCACTTAAGATGCTTTTCTCCCATTGGAATTCACCAGGCCCAGCATAAGTAACCCCAGGTCTGCCGAGTTGACAATGGCCCTTTTAATCAAGGAGCTCGGAGGGCCAATCAGATGCTCTCAAAGGAAGCTGAACCATAACCCTGTGAAGAGCTGAGTAAACATCATCAATTCTCCCTCCCTTTGCCACCAGACTATTCCAAAGATGAATTCCAGTCCAAGGATGTGCCAAGGTCATAATAAATTGAGGGTATAAGCTGAGCTTTAGCATAAACCAGAAAATGCTAAACACCATTCACTGCTTCTTTTCCCCAAGTAATTTGTCACATTTTGCTCCCTGGAAGTGCCTGAATCCTCACCTTCCCCTTTGCAAGGGCTTCCCAAACTCCACATTCCATGAAGATTGCCTTGAGAGAGTGGCATAACTGTGAAACAGGCAGAAGTTTTCCTTAGAGCTTCTCCCATTTCCTTTTTCACAGCCTCAGTCTGGTTTCCCAGTCTTCACTCCAATTTTACCCACCTTTGACCAGCATTGTGCAACTTCTATAACTCATCTTCTATAACTCAATTTCTAAATCTTATCCATATTACTTTTTCTATTTCTTAACTACTTCCACACAGGAAAGTTTCTGTTCATTTAAATCAATTTCACAAATATTTATTAAATGCCTGTTATGTTCCAAGCTATATGCTGTGCACTTGCCTGCTAGCCAATCTGTCAAACTAACAGAATGAGACTGTAATAAATAGGTTAACGTTAATCAGTTAGGTGGTATTTACATTTTCTCTTTGAAAGACTTTGTCTTATGAAAGGAATATCTCTCTTGTTGGTAGTTTTATGCATCAGGACAAGCTATGAGAGAGCTTGTAGGATCATAGATGTTTCTAGATGTAGAGTTGGAAGAGCTTCATTTTACAGATGAAGAAACTATGCCCAGAGGGGTTGTGACTCGTCCAGGATCAAACGGCTACTATATGTCTCAGGTGGGATTCAAACCCAGATCTTCCAGACTCCAATTTAGTAGTCTGTCTTCTACACTACAACATGCTTTGTGGTGATTGTTTTTGCTTTACAAATCTGACATAGCTATTTACTGTTAACAATGTGGAGCCATCCCTGTCTTACATCAGTCATTCCAGAAGCATTAATAAACAATCTACACTGTGCCCAGCACTGTGCCAGGTGTTCCAAAGTACACAAATACTTCTGGGGACACTCGAGTTCTTACAGTAACTTCTGTGTGGTTGATGACCCTAAAACTAAGCACAGAGGAACTTTGAGGCTTTCAGAACTAAATTTAAAGTTACCAGGGTCATTGTTGGAATCTTCTACTGCAAAATGTCAGCTTGGATCCCATGCAGATCATAGGACCTCATGATGGTTGGTTGTTGTTCTTTGTTCTTGAAGAAGACCAAAATAATATTACTATGATGGGATCAAGGTACAGTATGCCTGACTGTGGCAAATCAGACCCATATGAGCTTAGAAGACTCTACCACAGGTCAGGCACAAATACTCCATATGAACATTTGGAATGAAGATGTCTCTAAATTTGGAAAGACCAATAAAGGGAAGACCAATGAAGACTGATGAAGGTGATGAAATGAGCAAGGAAAGCAGAGGCCAACCTGTACCTCAATCTAGAGAACTAGAAGTGATCCTGCATCATGTAATCAAAACACTTCCTATCTCTTTAGAACAAAATAAAATGAGCAACCTTCTTCAATTGAAGGTAGACTATTGCCATGTTTACCCAAAGGAAATCAAGTTAAATCAAATATCTGTGGAAGCCTTGAAGGGGAAAGGTAATGCCAAAAAGGAAAACATGAAACCTGAGGAATATGTGTGGAAGGAGGAAGCACAAACCCTTCTCGATAAAGCATAGAGGAAAAGGACAAAGGAAAGAGAGAATGGAAAAAGCACTGTATTTAGAGTTGGATGGATGACCTGGGTTCAAATCTTTTGTAGCCTTGGACAAGTTTCCTAACCTCATTAGACCTGTTTCCATATCTATAAAATGAGGGACTTAGATTAGAAAGAGGCCAACCTATATTATCATCCCAATCTTGTCCTGAAGTTCATAATCAAATCTCAAAGGTCCTTGACAGAACAAAATCTGTAATCCTATGAGGGTTTTTAGTTGATATAAGAGCCTCAGGTTTCTTTTTTTTTAATATCAGCTGGAGAAACATCTGCCTTCTCCCCTCCTCCCACTTGGGGACAAGGACTATAAACCCAGAAACTACAGCAATCCATAGCAGTGACTCTTTACAGAAAAACAGGTGGCTACATGACTGTATTTTATTTTATTTTGGTTTTTTGCTCATCCGAACACATTGGAGAAAGATGTTCGCACTTCTCAAAGGGATCACTAAGTGTTAAAACCTAATTAACACATTAATCCCTTATTATCTCTGTTACCTACTCTTCACTTCCTAAGATTATATCAATTGAGGTATAGAGGGAAGGAAGGATTTGTTCCTACATCTGTAAGTCTAGGGAGGACTCTGCTTCCTTTCAGTGAAGAGTCTAGAGTCGGATTGCAGTTATTAATTTTTAAAATCATGTTTTTCCTCTGCCAGACCCTAGATCATATAGAACCATATCCAGATTAGTTTGAATAATGAATCCTGTGAAGCAGTAGCATTATTCAAATTTTCAGTGGATATTTCCATTGGGCTGGAACCAATTGCCATCTTTTTATAATTATAACTTTGAATAGTGCAAATTCAAATACATATGACCACTTCAAGGGATTCGTTATTCAAACTAATCAGGACCTAACTGAATTAGGTACCTCAGTATTTAATAGATCTGTGATCTCATCAGTTAGAGAACTATGTGCATGAGTGTAAATCATATGCCCTGCCCTCCAAAATCATCCTGTTCTACTCTTGTCTATGTCATTCCAGTTCATGTCTTTCAAGGATTTATTAACCATATTTTGTTTTATGCCCCTCTGAAGAAAGTTAATTTCATGAAGAAGATTATCTGACTGAAAAGAGCCCTGAAGCTTCTTTAAAGAGCATTCCAGTCCCAAGTGCTTATTCTACTTAGGTAAGATGTTCTATTCCCGAGAAAAGGGTTTTCCTTTTCTGAAAATCTAACACAACTGTGTACTCTGCTGCTGCTGGCTCTTTGTGGGTGCTGTTCATTGAAAACAAAGCTTCCCACTGTTTCTTTATTATTCATCTTCTCTTTTGTCTGGGAGCCAAAGAAAGATTTTCTTAGTCTTGGTGTGTTTTTTTTCCCATCTCCTTTCCTTTTTTATAATTCCTTTCAGTCTCCTGGAAAGATGTCAGAATCACTTCATCACAGGATGTCACAGGTAGAGAGGTCCTAAAAGATAATCTGTCAAATTCCCTCATTTTACAGATGAGGAAAATCATTCCCAGAGACCTGGAGTGGCTTGCCTCAAGTCAGGTGGCTAGCTAGAAAGGATTTATCCCAGTTAAGTTTCCAAGAGGACATTTTGTATTTGCCCTGATTTCCAAAGAAGTGAACCAGAGGTCCAGCATCCTGACAGCAAGCTTCACTCTGAGTAGAGCAGTAAGTGGAACAAGCTCATAAAGAAATAAATAGGGACCATTAGCATAAATTGCCTTAAAATGGGGGAAGAAAAAAGATTTAGAAGGAAAAATAATGTTAGTTATACCTGTGAACCCAGGAGAACTCTCCCTTACAGCTTTACAAAGCCATTTTGTAATCAAAGCAGACAATGATTTGATTATAAACTTCAGGACCAGACTGTGATGATTGTATAGGTTGGCCTTCTATATATTATAAGGGTGCCTAAACACACACACACACACACGCATACAAACACAATTGCATGTAAAGAACTTACTTCTGGACTGAATTGTATTTTCCCATTAACTTCCATTGTCATTTCAGACTTGTTTTCCCACGGGCAGAAAAACTGGCCGTAATAGCACAAATTCCATTTCAAAATTCACTTCAAGTAATCTTCATCTCTGTCAAGGTACAGTGTGTATGCACTTATTCTGACTTTAAAACTTCAATTTTCACATTCACATACTTTTATAATTATTTCTATAGGTCTTAATTTCAAATATTCAAATTGATAAGACCTGATGTTTGAGCAACAACATTGTATAAACCCACATTACTCCATTTTAGGGATGAAATATCTTTCTAGGCTATCATAGTTCAAATCCCTAGTTTTTTGTATGGCTGGGCATAGTAAGTGGGAAGAAGGTGTGGAACAAAGAGGAAGCTGGGGATGAATTGAGTGAGTTCAGCTTGTGTAGAGTGGAAAGGAGAATGTATCAATCAATTCAACAACTTTTAGAAAGGGACGTATCTGCAGGTGGCAATTCTCTTGAAGGGGAGGCAGAGAATATCAGTATCAGACATTGGCAGGAAAAAAGCATGGCCCATAGCAATTGCCCACACCAGCCCACATAAGCCCCTGGAAGTCAACATGGCTTCCATGTTTGACATAAATACCATAATGTAAAACTAACAGTCGGATACTGAACTAAATTTCTAAACTTCTTGATGTTAGGGCTTTTTGAAGCCCCAAAATATTTTTTCTCCAGATACCTTAATTAAGACAAGCAACCACTAGCCTCCAGCAAACTAAATGGAGGTTACTGTCCCATTAAGTGGATATAAAGGTAGTTCTTTCCCTTTAAGTGGAATTGGGTTGCTATTAATAAGTATTTGCTGACACTAATAGTTACCTAATTGATAACAAAGTTCTCTAAAACCTCTTACCTGATAAGAAAAACAGTCTGAGTGCTGCCTGAGATTTAAAAGTTGTTTTTGTTGCTAACTGCTCTGAGGCAGGTCTCAAAATAAGGGATCAAATTGGTTTTGACAAATGTTTACTTCCTTGTAAGGACAAGGAAGAACTTCTGAATATGTTGTACGGCTCCATGTAGACCCTACTCAGTAAATTCTTGTGGGCTAATGAAAAAGCAGAAAAGCATTTGGTTGGGGAGCAGGGGAGAAGAAGAAAGGGTAAAAATCAACCTGTCTATAAAGATTCATTCTATAAATCTGAAGTCCATGGGTAAGCCTCTCCAACATTCTCTCTCATTTGTATCACAAATTAGGAGACATGTAGGTGCATGGAATGTGTGGCTATTCTCAGGTATATAAAGATGTGATATTCTATTTTATGTGTATGGTTGGGTAGTATGAATATACATCTAATAGAGTATCTCTGGACAATGTGTGTGGAAGCTTGTTTATATGAGTAGGTTATCCATCGGTATGGATGGATATGGCAGTAATTTGGGTAGGGCAAGTACCCAAATGGAATCAGCTAAAATTTGGATGACTTTTGATGACAATGTGCTCAAGTTATTTATTTACAGATCATGTAGAGAAAGAAACTTCCTCCCAAAACTTACTTCAGTGAATCATCAATTAAAAATTAATTTAATTTTTTCAATTAACAGAAATCTATTTTTTCTCCCTCTATCCTATTGTGCAAAAGAAAAACAGAAACGAAATCCTTGAAACAAGTAAGCATTGTCAAGAAAAAAAATCCTGAATTGACCATATTTTAAAATATCAATCTATCTATAAGCCTATAGATATAGATATAAATGTATCATTCTATACCTTGAATGTATCACCTCTCTGTCAGGAGGTGGGAAGCATGCTACAAAATTAGTCCTTTGTTGTTGAGTTCTGAGGTTTTCCAAAGCTGTTTGTCTTTACAATGTTGTTACTGTATGAATTGTTCTTCTGGTCCTGCTCACTTCACTCTGCATCAGTTCATGCAAGTCTTCCTATATTTCTCTGAAACCATCCCTTTCAGAACAATAGTGTTCCATTACATTCATTTACAACAATTTTTTCAGCCATTCCCCAAGTGATAGACACCCCTTTAGCTTCCTATTCTCTGTCACCACAAAAAAGGCTCCTATAAATATTTTGTACATATGGGTCCTTTTCTCTTTCTTTGATGTCTTTGGGATAAAAACCCAGTAGTGGTATCACTCAAAAGGTATGCATAGTTTAGTAACTTTGGAGGCCTGGTACTGAATTGCTTCCCAGAATGGCTGTGCCAATTCACAACTCCACAAACAGTACCTTAATGTGCCTCTTTTCCCCCAATCCCTTTAACATTTCACATTTTCCCTCATCATCTTTTCCAATCTAATGGGTATGAAGTGGAACTTCAGAGGTGTTTTAATTTGCTTTTCTCAAATATTAGTGATTTGGAGCATTCTTTAAAATGGGTATTGATAACTGAAAATATTTTTTCTTAGAAAATTGTCTGTTCACATTCTTTGACCACTTATCAAATGGGGTATGACTGTAAATTCTTATAAATTTGAATCAGTATCTTATAGAAATCTGAAATTGGAATTTATCAGAGAAACTTATAGCAAAGAATTTTTCTCCCTTTCATGTTCAATTCTAATTATACTGGTTTTGTTTGTACAAAAACTTATAAACATTATGTAAATTTATTCATTTTCTCTTCTGTGATCTTTTCTATCCTTTAGGGGGCATGAAGAGTTCCCCTATCCTGGCTGTGTAGGTGGCACAATGGAGGTCTGAAGAAATCCAACCTCAGACATTTATTAGCTGTGTAACCTTGGGCAAATTATTTATCTTCTGTCTGCCTTAGTTTTTTCAACTGTTAAAATGGAGGTCATATCTCCCAGGTGCTTGTAAGGATCAAATGAAATAACATTGGTAAAGCACTTAATTCATAGTAAGCACAATAATAGGTGCTTGATAAATGTTTGTTCCCCTCTCCAGTCCATGCATTTGAAAGGTGATTTCTTCCTTTCTACTTTTTTATGATAGCATCCTTTATGTCCAAGTTATATATTCTTTTAGAGCTTATCTTGGTATATAGTGTGAGGTATTGGTCTATGCCTAATTTTTGCAAGACTGTTTTCCAATTTTCCAAGCAGTTTTTGTTGAATAGTGAGTCCATACCTCAGTGGTTGAGGTCTTTAGGTTTAATCAAACATTAAACTACTGTGTTTGTTTCTTTACACAATTTACCTAATCTGTCCCACTATTGGTCTTTTGACAATGAGTTGTTAATGACTATGACTACGGAACACAAGTTTTGGCAGGCTTCACCCTCCTGGAAAGGTTAGAGTATGGTCTGCAGCAGACTTCTATCTATGGAACAACTTAACTAATTGGCTTGCTTGCTTTATGTTGCTTGCTTTATGTTGATGGTTCATGTCTATGTCTGTTACCTTATTCATTTCCCATTGTTAGATATGACTTATTCCCATTCTACATATGATGTTACTTGGCCCTTTCCATGTTCTAAAGAGTAGTACCTAGTTCTTTCAAACCAAACAGTATATTTAAAAATTGAATCTTAATGTATATTTGTGGTTCTTATTCTCCACTAATTTGAGATTGACTGATTTTTTAAAAAATTTATGTAGGTGTGTTGGACTTCGCAAGCAAGATTTATTATTTAAATTGTTTATGCAGGCTTTTGTGAAATAACCTATGAAATAATAATTTGTAATTTGCTTCTTTTCATGGAAGTATCTTTTACATCACATTAATTTCCAAGCATATTCCTGCCTTCTCCCATATCCAACAAGTATTCCTTTGTAACAAAGATTCAAAAAGAAAGGAGGGGGAAAAGTAGTTTAGTAAAATCAACAGACATATTGACTACATCTGGCACTAATTATGGTATTCCCCAACTTTAGCTGTGCCTCTGTAATGAAGGGAGGGAGGCATTTTCTAAACTCTTCTATGGGCAGAGTTTGGCCATTATGATTACACAGTGTTCAGTTTCACTTTATTGTCCTTTCCATTGTAATAGTGCTCATATGAAAAATGCAATCTGAATTTCAGTGTAAAACCCTTGGTATTAAACTTGATTCCACTGAAGCTTCCCTCTTGGTAAAAGTGAAACCCTCTTCTCCACCTCATTCTACCACAGTCCCATATGCAGCATCAGAGGGCACCTAGTTTCCTTGTGGTAAGCAGGGCACTGCTGTGACTGCAGGGGGGCTTGCAGTAGGGGCTCTGGTGTGAGTATGGATTGGGGGGTATATTTTGTAGCATCAAATATCTACGAATGGTGTATTCCAGGTTTTGCTGTTATTCAGTCATTTCAATTCTGTCCAACTCTTTCTGACCCATTTTGGGTTTTCTTGGCAAAGGTAGTGGAGTGGTTTGCCATCTCCTCCAGCTCATGTTACAGATGAGGAAACTGAGGCAAACAGGACTGCATGACTTGCCCAGGGTCACACAGCTAGTAAGTGTCTGAGGCCAGATGTGTTCAGCTCTTCCTGACTCTTGGCCTGGCACTCTATCCACTGTTGCCACCTAGTACTCCAGGGAGTTAATTTAATTCAAGTGTCTTTTTGTTAATAATGCAGATCAATATGGAAGTACCATTAGGCAACTAATTAAAAACAGAATTATTTTCTTGAGAGAAAATCAAATGTGTCTTTTTCCTGACAGCAGGATAAAAGGTCAAATGTCTACTGAACCCAGCAATGCATTTCCAATAGCGATCTTGGTTTGTGCCTACTTTACCAGGCTAGTATAAGGCTCAAAAGAGAATGCAAAGCCATTGTAGACTTTCTAAGTACTGTCAATGGCATTATTGTTATTCTTATGAAGCCAATGAAAAACTCAAAATGTAACTGATTTTAAAAAAAGATAATCTCCCTCCCCATACACACACAGACACACAGACACACAGACACACACACGCGCGCGCGCGCATTTTCTCACTCCTATAGATTGCACGCAAATAAACTGCATCTTAAAAAAAAATCTGTAATATTTTTGGAGGGAGGTTTTCTCTTGAGGCATATGATATAGCTGCCATTTTATTTGGAGATCTTGCCAGATGGACTTTTAGAAAATTGTATAAGTTGAAGGTTTTATAAGCTTGTTCTGCTAGCTCAGGAAAAAAAGAGAAAAGAATAGCGTGTACCATTGTTTGGTAAGAGTAAAGAAGATATTTGAAGTCACAGTCAAAAGAAATGCATTGGGAGTGGGTAGATAAGGAAATCCAGAGAGACCAGGAATGGAAAAAGTACAAATTTGGTGTATCATATGAGGTTTATTTTTTAAAATAGTCACCAACACATTTCTTTTTGTTCAGGCTGATTTATTCCCCAAACTCCTTTTCAGCTGAATGTTTTTAAAAGAAAATGGAAACCAATGTTTCCCATTGTTTCTAATAATCTCATCCATCCCTAAGTAATGTTTTCCCCTCATTACACACTCACACTACTTTGTTAATTACCAGGTTGATAATAGATGTTGTTAAAAAAAATTAACCACCCCTCCACCAGTGGTTAGGATTTGCTATAATGGAAGAATTAACTAGCTCTTGTTGTTTTCAAACAGAAAGAAAATAAAATTGGCCTAATAAAGTTAGCAAATACTAACAACCTGCTTATCTAGTTATGCTACTTAGTATAAGGAATTGATTCAAAATTGATACATTAATGAACCAATACATTTTTAATATGAAGCTATGATTTCATTGGCCTGGGAAACTCATGGTGTGTAAACTCCCTCCTCTAATGCAATTCAGCAGCTCACCTGTAATTAATGGTCTTAGACAGTTGCTTAATGAACTAAGTTCAGGTGATGTGTATGATATCACAACCAATCAGAGATAGAATCTGAAACCAGCTCTTCTTGACCCTAAGACCTGCTTTGTCCAAAGTTAGCTGTGCTAGTGGAACTAGAAAGTTTAAATAAGCTGATTTCCCTGACCTCACAGGGCTTATAGTCTAGCAAATAACTATAAAAACAAATAATTTATGACAAGCACATAAGAGAAATGCAAGTCAGGAAGGAGGAGGACGGAGACATGTTCAAGTTATTAACAACTGGGAGTGGGGCTGAGGAATGGATTCGTGGACGAAATAACATTTGAGTTGGGCTCTTTCTTTCTATTACACCAGCAAGCTTCACGAATCTCCTATGGATTCAGACTGAATAACTCTCAAGAAGTTGTCTGTGGTATACTAGGCCAGGAAAAGTCACAGCTAGAAGGTTAGAGCAGAAAGGAAAGAAATGCAATCAATAAACCAGGCAAAGGGGTCTTATCTCAGGAAAATAAAGGTTTGATTTCTATACAATGTTCAATAAAATTGTGGCACTTGGTTTCCTGTGGATAAATATATGCTTTTTATGACTGGTTGTATGAGAACAGCCATATTTTCCAGATTCCCTCAAATCTGCTGTAGTTGGACTTCTCCCCACTGATGATGCCAACAACATCTTGGATGTCACCAGCTTCTCATTTCTCTTTCCTTTCCTACCTTCCTCTAACCTCATAAATGTCCTCTACCCCCAACTTCAGGCATTCAATACCTTACACTCTTTCATCAATTGCTCTTGTCAAGCCTGCTTTAATAAAGAATCAATCATTTCTACCTCAATATTAATAAGACTTTAGAAGGAAAGCATTATACTTCAGTCCCACTTAAACTAAGATACAAACAAAGGCAGAGGAAATTTACAGGATTCACAGAAGTACCTTCCATGAAGTCCCACTCCAGTGCTCCATTAGACTGTAAAGGTGGCAGCTGATTCTCAAAGGCTATACTGGCAGGACACAAAGTGACTGTTGAAGTTAGAAAAATTTCAGATACCAATCCAGTGGGAGATTATGTGTCCTTCATTGGGGGAACAAGCTAGTTAAGGGCAGACTCTCATTGTCAGAAAACTGGCCATCAGGGAATTAGTTATTTGACTATGGCAATCTATAGGTTATGTTCTGCCCTTGTTCTGGAGGGGACCAGGGAATGACTCTACTGACAACATTGCAGATCATTTAACTTATCCAACTCCAGATATTAAACTCCTAAATATTACCTTTTACATGGACTGTTTTTTTTTAGAGAGGGGAAGGAGTTCTATGTTCTTCATCTGTGGTTTTCCAAGGTAGAGACTCTTCATTAATAAAGATTAGCAACTCATCTACAACCTAGTAACTTGAGTTACTGTAACTTGATATTCCCTTGGAGCAATATGAAGTTAAGTGACTTCCTCAACCTTACACAGCTGTTATATGTCAGAGCAAGACTTGAACCCATGTCTTCCAGACTCCAGGGCCTATCCACTCTCCGTAGGATACTTCCAACATGGTGTGTGTGAATATTAGTATCTATCCCTTATTATGGAGTAAAATACTTTTCCCTTAGAGGCATTTCAGGAATGTACTAGTGTGGTAGAGGAATTATTAGGGGTTAGGAGAGGGAAGAGGACCTTCCTGAGAACTTGACTTCCTATATGGTTCAAATGTGACTAGTTACCACTCTAATTCATTGTCACCTTTCCTACAGCATTTTGCTCTTGTTGTTCAGTTGTTTCAGTCATGTCTGACTCTTTGTGATCCCATTTAGGTAAAGATATTGGAGTGGTTTGCCAATTCCTTCTCCAGCTCATTTTACAGATGAGGAAACTGAAGGAAACAGGGTTAAATGACTTGCCCAGGGTCACATAGCTAGTAAGTGTCTAAAGCCAGATTTGAACACGGGAAGATGAGTCTTCCTGATTCCAGGCCTGGTGCTCTATCCACTGTGCCATCTAGCTGCCTTTCCTATAGCATATCTAGCACTTATAGAACACGTTAAGATTTGAAAATCACTTTAGACCTGTAATCTCATTTGATCCTCGGAGCGATGCTTTGAGGTGTTACTATTATCATCGTCATCACCCCCATCTTGTAGGTGGGAGAACTGAGCTATTGAGGTTAAGGGACTTTACCAGGGTCACAAAGCTAAATGAGATCTGAGGTAGGATTTGAACTCAGGATTTCCTCCTCTAAATCCAACACTCTATCCACCATGTGACCTAGTAGCACTGAATAGGAACAAAGGTACAGGAACGAATTCGTGTGTCTCTTCTGGAGGCAGGCAGCAGAACTCTCTGAAACAGCAGACTGAGAAGGCTGAGTTAGAAGTTGAGAGAATCCTGTTGCCAAACTGGCACGCCAGTGAAAGACTTCAAGGATGACTGGGAAAAATCCATCTCTTCATTTTCTCTGAGAAGAATAGGGAGTCATTTTTCTCCCACATTGTACCACTTTCTTTGATCAATGTGTATTTAATGACTAGAGAAGCTGTGATTCATCAAAGTGACCTGTCTGAGAATGAGGTGAAAGATACTTAACACTGGGAGCCTCCTCTGTCCAAGCTTAACGAAGGAGGGAATGAGTACAATGCACACACACACGCGCGCGTGCGCACACACACATGCAAATAAACATACAACCAAATGGATAATAATAATAGCTAATATTGATATAGCACCTACTGTCTGTCAGGCACCATAAGCACTTTACAATTATGTCATTGATTCTCACAACAGCCCTGGGATGTAGGTGCTATTAGCATCCTCATTTTACGAATGAGGAAATTGGTGCAAACATAGGTTAGGTGACTTTCCCAGGGTCACACAACTAGTCAGTGTCTGAGGCTAGGTTTGAACTGAGGTCTTCCTGACCTCTCAATCCACTGAGCTGCCTAAAGAGAAGCAGAGAAGGACCATAAATTACATGAAGTAGTGGCCATGTAGTAGGCAATTCTGGGGGTCATTTAGGTCCTTCATGGTGATTTTATTGCACAGAATAACAGAATTTCAGAGTTGCAAGGGATCTCCATCTTTTTTATAGTTCTCATTGTTAGGAAATTTTATTTTCTATTAACCCTTAAAAATTTCTAGAAATAGGAAGCCATTGCATATCCTCTGGGGTCAAACAACACAAATTCACTCCCTCTTCCAAATAGCCTTTTGAGGCCTTGAATACAATTATGATGTCTCCCCCTTCACTTCTACAGGTTAATCATTCAACTGATATTCATATGGTATAGACTTGAAGCCATTCACAAATCCAGGTACCATCTTCTAGATGCTTTTTGCATTAGTCCTTCATGTGTCAGAAAAGTATTTCCCCTTCCTTGTGTCTATTTCTCATGTTATATAGGCTTGCATTACCTTCTAGTTTTAAGCAAGCTTTCTGTTATCCAATATTCTACAAACTCAAACTATTTACCAGCATTTCTGCACATTGACACTACAATAGAAAATGATATTTGCAGTGATGATTATGAAGTTCTCTGAGCTCCTGAAATGTCTTTAGAAACATCAGAGAAGAGTTAAGTAACAACCATTCCCCAAATCCAAACATTTTAGTAGAATGCAAGTTCCTAGAGAACCGGGGTTTGTTTTTCATCTTATCTTTATAACAACAAGAACTAGCACATTGCCTTGAACACATTTGTCTTTGTTTTATCATTTGCCATGTCCAAAGAATTCAACACAAAGTGGTCAGGCTACTAGTGATAAGCCTTGCCAAAGAGCTAGACTGGTAAATGGCAAAAAAGAATTAGTCTGTTTCTGGGACCATACTTTAAATCTTTTCAGCATGGTAGAATCTACCAAGGACAGTTGGATGGCAGAGTAAATAGAGTGCTTGGCCTTGAGTCAGAAAGACTCCTCTTCCTAAATTTAAATCTGGCCTTAGACACTTACTGGCTGTGTGACCCTGGGCAAGTCACTTAAGCCTGGTTGCCTCAGTTTCCTCATCTCAAAAATGAGCTGGAGGAGGAAATGGCAAACCAGTATCTTTGCCAAGAAAACTTAAAGAGTCAGACACAGATAAACAACAACAACAAAATCTGCCAAAGCTTATACTCTGTTGCCCTGGAGAACCCAGGGTAACCTCTACAGTATGTTGAAACATCAAATACCTCTTTGTGGAGGCCTTATACATAATAGGCACTTAATAATGTTTGTAGAATTGAACTTCAGGCTGGTCTTTTATGCAAGGAGGGATGTAGATTACTTCTGTCGCAGTATCCATCAAGCTATCAAACTTCCTTCTTCAAGGTGCCATGCAGCTAAATGACTATCATGCCTATGATAAGAGAGGGGAGTATTTTTACAATGATGCCACCCACTTCCAATCTCTTCATGGGTTGGACAGACTCTATCACTACTGGATGGAGGTAGAAAAGTCTTGAAAGGAAGAAAAGAAAGTAAGTCAAGTACTCACGCTACAGCATTTCTTTTTTTACTGTCTACCACAGAATGCATTTTGCCATAGACATGGTGTTATAGCTAGTGACCTAATTCCAACACCAGTCCAAAAACTGATTAGGTCCACAATATAACTGAAATAGAATTCTAGTACAATAGACAAATAGGCTGGTCAAATGAAAGGGCCTTTGGTTATGTGGTCAGAAGCTAAGAGAATAAACACTGATGCCTCTTAATCATTTACTCCTCTCTGAGGAGCACCTTTTTTAGGCTCCCTTCCCTCATTAAAAATAAAAGTGGATAGTAATGCTTGCATCACCCACTTCCTTAGGGATTTTATGAAGAAATCACTTGTAAACTATAAAGGGGATTGGGATGGAACCTTCGTTGGTACGAGACGTTCCCAGGGTTGAGGAAACTCCCAGTACCACTGCGGGTTGGGACATGTTTTGCCACTTGGTTGCTGCCCTGAAATATTGAAAGGCTGGAGTGTCTTTCCCAGGGTCACATAGATAGTAGCTGAAGAAGTCAGGACATTGACCTAGATCTTCCTGACTTTGAGGCCAACTCTTTATCCATTATGCCACACTGACTCTGACACACCTATCAAACTCAACATGAATATGAGCTTCTCTTAGAGTTCCCACAAATTATCTAATAATTTAAGATAGACTAAATTTTAATCAAATTCTTGTGTAGTTCTCAAACATTTAATAACTCATTTTAAAGGTATGACAGAAAAAAAATATCCACATTACCTAAAGCAGCTATGTCATGGGTTAAATAGGCTTCTCTGGGTAAGTCTGGAAGTCTTAACTCCATTAATAACTTTGTTTCTAAGGGAAAATGTGTCCTAAATTCCAGACAATGTGCTTACAAGTGAATTATTGGAACTGTAGAACTACATCTCCTTTGTAAATTTGTTTTGCCTTATAGTTTTAGTGTTGTGCTCCTTGTTGCATTCTAGCTCTTTCAAAAGTACATAGTAAAATACATAAATGGTCAGAAGCTATGGAATTCCTTAAGAACAGGGACTGGTTTTGCCTTTCTTTGGATCCCTAGTACTTAACACAGTGCCAGGCACATAATAGGTGCTTAATGATAGTTGACTTGACTTGATTTTACTATCAGCAGCCGCATGATTGCTCCAAAGAATTAAAAACATCTCAATCAAAACAACTCTTAGGTAAAATCACATCCCTCAAAGTGGAAAAACATGGTAAAAAATGAAAATTGTCAATGTTAGAGAGACTGTCAGAATACAAGATAATTACTACAATCGGAGGAACTCTGAATTGCTTCAACCATTCTGGAAAACCATTTGTAATTACAGGCACACCTCATTTTACTGCATTTCACTTTATTGCATTTCACAGTTACTGCGTTTTTTACAAATTGAAGGTTTGTGGCAACTGTAAATTGGAGCCATTTTCCCAACAAGATGTATTCACGTCGTATCTCTGTGTCACATTTCAGTTATTCTCACCACATTTCAGACTTTTTTCATTCTTATCATGTCTGTTATGGTGATCTGTGATCAGTGATATTTGATGTTAATATTGTAATTATTTTGGGCACCATGAACTGCACCCACACAAGGTGGTGAACTTAATGAATAAATGTTGTATGTGTTCTGACTGTTCTACCAACTGGCTGTTCCCTATATCTCTCCCTCTTCTCAGGTTTCCCTATTTCTTGGGACAAAGCAATGTTAAGATTAAGCCAATCAATAACCCTATAATGACCTCTAAATGTTCAAGTGAAAGGAAAAGTTGATCAAGGAGGCAAACTTCATTGTTCCCCTTTTTTAAGAAATTACTGCAGTCATCCCAGCCTTTAGAAAAGTCAGCAGCCATCAACATCAAGGCAAGACCTTCTACCAGCAAAAGTATTATGACATGCTGAAGGTATGGATGATGGTTAGCATTTTTTAGCAATAAAATATTTTTAGAGTAAGGTATGCATGTATTTTTTAGACATAATACTATCACACACTTAATAGGCCAGAGTATAGTGTAAATATAACTTTTATATGCACTGGGAAAACCAAAAAATTACATGACTTGTTTTATTGAGATATTTGCTTTATTGCAGTGATCTGGAACTGAACCTGCAATATCTCCAAGGTATGCTTATATGTGCCAAAATATTCATGGCAGCTCTTCTTGTGACAGCAAAAAAAAAAAATGGAAATAAAGTGGTTACCTACCATTTGGGGAATGACTGAATAAACCACTGAATACAAATACAATGAAATATTGTTGCACCATTAAAAAAGCCAAAGATTAAGAATCCAGAGAAACATCAGTGTACTTATGTGAAGGGCTGCAGAATGCAAAAAGAATGACTTGTGCAATGTACACTACGGCTACAATAATGCAAATAAAAAACACAATAAAAGACAGTAGAATGCATATTAATTGCAATGACCAACCTCAGCCCTGGAAACTGGCTGATAAAACATACTTCCTCTCTCTTTCAGTAGAGAAGTATGAGGCTGAATGTAGAATGTGACATATATGGTCAGATGTGGTTTATCTTAATTTTTTTTTCCTTTTTATTCAAGAGAGTATTCAAATGGGGGAGGGGTGAGAAGTTACAATCAAGCAGCGATGACTGTGGTGTTAAAGTAAGAGGCCTAGATAAAACATTAAATCTGCTTTAAAAAAAGAACATGGTGAACCATATGCAAGAGATGTGATGTGTGCATATTAAGCAGAATAATTAATTAATCAGATTATCCCCATTTGCAGACAATGTCAGCTATCAGTGCAAAGATAGGGACAAGACCTGTGATATTATCTATCTAAGGAACTCTCAGGTGAGGAAAGTCCCTCTACCAACGTTACAATTTCTCCACAATTTATAATCTTAGAGAATTGCCTCTAGCACTGAAAGGTTGTGACTTGTAACAAGGCCAGTATGACATAGAACAGATGTACCCACATCTTCCTGACTTCAAGGATAGTTTTCTCTGTTTTACTCCTATTAGTATACATTACAGAGCCAGCAATATTGAAACATCACCTTTTTATGATATTTAAAATCAAAAGGCATTGATATTATAAATGCATCTCCAAAATGATAAGGACCACAAAGTACCAGAATTACCAATATCCTTTCTCATTTCTGGGCTATTCTTATGTGATACTTGTGTGTTAGGCTAAAGATAATTTGCCAAGGTTCTACAACCATCAAAGGCTCCATCAAGGGAAAATTTGCTCTTTTGCTGGCTGAGGTCTGAAATATTCTGTGAAGCAGATCTACATAGCAAAAAGGGTAAATTTGGTTAGTTATTCATTTTATCCATGTAAACAACAAAACCACATACTTCATTTTGGAGACTCAGGACCAAAGCCACAGCAGTAGAGTCAGAGAAGCTAGTCAGAGAAGTTCTCTATGTGACTTTGTATAAGTTACTTACCATCCGTGTGTCTCAATTTGCTCATCTGTAAAATGAAAGGTTTAGAAAAGAACAATTTTCTGTGTCACAGGTGACAGTCTGGTGAAGCCTATGGATCTCTTCTCAGAATAATGTTATTAAATGCCTAAAATAAAATACATAGGATTGTGAAAGAAATCAATTTCTTTGAAGTGCTATTATTGAAATATATTTAAAACAAGTTTATGGACCCCAGGTTAAGAATCCCTAGAGATGGTCTCTGAGGCCCTTTGCTGCTCTGTGATTCACCCAGCTCAGGAGGATTTCTGTTATCTACACAACACTCTTCTGTTTCCCTATTGTGGGTGAATAAAAGGGGCCAGTATTGGAGTCAGCCCATGGAGAACTCCTAAATGTATCTGTATTTTCTTAAATCATTCATCACATTCTTGCAGAAAGTCCAGTGTTCTACATTTTCCTTTGTTAATGTAAAAACCCTAGGGTCTACTCTAGACAGGGATTTGTCACATAGGTCAATGCCAGCCTCATGGCTTACACAGGGTCATTGCTATTCAAGGGGCAGCTGAGCAGCTCAGACCCTGCTAGGCCAGGTCCTGGAGACTCTGAGGCTGAGATTCTTTTTAGTAGAGTTTTGACATTCAAGGGACAAGCTAGAATTTCAAATTCAATCTTTGGACTCTATGACCAGGGATCGATAAGATCCAGGGAAGTCTTTCTGATGATGGTGAAGCTAGCTACCACCCTCTGAATCCCCAGCAAAAGAATTTCAAAGGCTGAAAATAAATTCAGAGACAAAGTAATACGGTACTAAATAGGCTCTTAAAGGAACATTGTTTGTTTTGTCTTTTTAATCTTTTGCCAAACTAAAAAAATGTTAACAAATTTCTATCCAACAGCCTCAGAATCAGGAAGATGAGAAGAAAAAAAAAAGTCAGCTCCCTAAGCAAACAAAAGGCCATTTACCCCCTTGACACCCTATGTGGACTTTGAAGCCACACTTCTCTCACAATTGCTGCATTCTGCCTCCAGAACAATGCCAGCTCCTTACTTGGGGAATAGTTCAATCAATTTGAAATGCAAATGAGAAAAAATGAGTCTAAAATGGTGCCTCTAGTGCCCAGCTACCAGGGCTGAAAGAGGCAGGGGACTGAAACAACCCGAGAAACTGTTCAATTTGAGAGTAGTAAGAACATGATTAAACTTTATGGTACTAATTCCATCACATACTAGTGGAAGAATGCCCTAGGAGGGCACAACTTCTCAGGATTGAAGGGTTATTCACTTGCCAGCTCTCGCTGATTTACTTGTGAATTAATTAAATCCGTCGAATATTTATCAAATGCCTACTATGTGCAAGGCGACTGTGCTAGATTCTAGGGCTAGAATAGAAAATAACAGAGAAAGTATTTGCCCCCATGGAGTTTATACAGGGGGAGGCAAGAAGAAAGCACATAGATTTAAGTACATACAGGCAAACTTCAAGACAATCATTGATTTAAAGCTGGAAGGGACCCAAGGTCATGAAGTCCAATTTGCTCATTTTACAAATAAGGAAATGGCATCCCAAAGAGAAGTGACCGTCACAGTAAGTGCAGGAGATGAGATTTGAATGTATATCCTTTGATTCCAAATCCAAGGCTTTTCCCACTGCAACATGCTGCCTTTGTACTAATAGCTGGAAGGATGTCTTCATCATTAAGATTTCTCACCTATAATTTGATAATTTAAGAATGAACGTAGGCTACATGAAGTCCTAGAGTTTTAAAAATTTAAGCCTTTTACCTTGGATAAATTAAGTATGTAGCTATGATAGAAAAAAAATTATAAACATTTTAAAAGAAGCTTATTTAAATTCTTCTTACAACTAGAGTACGGCCCAACTTTAGTCTCGCCACTGATCATGAAACAGTGTTCGCTGAACGTTCTACCTCCTTGAAAATGAAAATGGTGATCATCACTGGGGAGCGCTCATTTATTCTAAGCATCATGAAGTAAGCTCCATTTTTGCTGAAAGACTGTAAAACCAGAAAATTCAGTTAGGTAATTTTGGCAGAATGTTTTGAAATACTCTCCTTATACCTGTTAGTTTCTTCACTTATTTCAAGGTTCTCAGAAAAAAAGACATATCATGCAGGGAATTTTTAAATTTCTTCAAACAGTTAAAAATTTAATTTCTCTGTAATTGATTGCACTGGTAACAATCAATGAATTTTCTCCTTTTAGCTAGTGGGCACTTCGATTGCACTAGCCAGAAAATGCAGTTTGTTCCCTCATCCAATGGAGTTTTTATTTGTCAGAGGATCTGAAATAAGAATTCCAAGTCTACAATTGTGTAATATAGCTGCATGAAGCTTTAATAAAGCTGTTTTTAAATGCAATTTAGGGATTCCTTCTATCATACCTGCGAACCAAAGTTATTAAAATTTAAAGCAAGCAAGGGTTTTATGAAACTCTGTATGTATGGAGAATAAGAAATCATAGCAGAACTTAAGGGACATAACTTCAAGCATATTAAAACTATTTACTTCATGGATTATTTAGCCAGAGGGCACTAACATAGGTTATAATAACCTCTGTATGCTTTAGAAGACAATCTTCAAGAATTACCATGGCCAAAAAAAATACATCCTCCTTCAACTAACCTATTGTGAACCATCCAGAACTCAATTAGGCCGTTCCTCAGATTTCAGCCATCACTGAGCCTATACTTGGTCTTACTGATTTGTTGGGGCATGACAGAGCCTTTGTTCCACTGGTATAGGCTTTAAGAATTCTGAGTCACCTCCATCCCCTGATGAGTCATCAGAATAGGTTTTTAGTGGAAGTATAATCCTATTTCAATTGTCTTCTACTCTACTAGAATTTTGTAACTATCTAATGTAATATTTAAGTTAGAAATATTTGCGATATTTTTTCAAAACTTAGAAAAGAATATAGAAATAAATAAAATATTTTAATGGGCTTTATTTGTTTTAATTAAATACTTTATTCTCTCTTAACATGTCAAAAGAAATATATTTAATTTATCATATTCTTCTAGGTTTTCTAGGTAGAGTATCGTATATGAATGACATATTTCTTCCAATTCAAGAAAAACACTGGAAACAGATTATGGAATTGACATAGATATAATTAGCACAAAGTGAATGTGGCCTTGCCCCATTGAATTGAGTGGCTCAATGGACAGAGCAGTGGACTTGGAGACTGGGAGAAATGAGTTCAAATCCTGCCTCAGATACTTGTCACTTAACCTCTCTCTGCCTTAGTAGCTGCAGTACAAAATGAAGTGATAACCTTTAAGGTTCCCTCCAGTTCTCAAACAATGCCCCTATAATCTGGAAGGGCAAACTTCCTCTCCAGTAGGATATGTTTCCATATTTATTTCCCATGGTCCATTCTATTCCTATGCTTTGCCTTAAAGACCATTATAGGCACACAGCATAAGGATTCCACTGGCCCTTCTGGGGCAGGGGTTGCTCTCTTCTGAAAGGACTGTACCCGATGCGGAATGGCCTACCATGTACATCTCCCAAAATGGCTTGGCCATCATAATGCAGCTCAGAGTTCCAGAGTACAAGCAATCTAATAGCCTCGGCCTTCTCAGTAGCAAAGACCATAGGCACTGGCCATCATGCACAGCAAGTTAGTTTTTCAACTACCACCACATCCACCACCACCATCATCACATCTAGCACTCGTGTAGCACTTTAAGGTTTCCAAAATAGTTTACAAATATCTCATTTTATCCTCACAACAACCCAGGAATTAGGCGCTAGTATTATTCCTATTTTACAGATTCAAAAACTGAGGCAGACAGAGAAAGGTTAAGTTGCTTGCCCAAGGTCACATAGTAAGTGGCTGAGATCAGATTTGAACTCAGATATTCCTGACTTCAGGTCCAGCACTCTATCCAATGTACCACCAGCAACAATGTCAAGCATAGATTCTTATCTCCCATAAAAAGCAACAATGCATCTATGAAGTTAGATGGGTAACTTGATCCTTTAATATCTTATAGATTATTGCCTTTATACGTTGATACTTCCTTGGATCAATGACTTCATTGATAATGTACTCCCTCTAATAGTATAGATCACAAGCTATCCATACCTTCACATCCTGTATGACTCTTGTCCATGTCCTCCTGTAGATCTTTAAGGAATATACTCAGTGAGCTGACCACTGAGCATTTCACTGGATCATAGAATTAGAAATGGAAGTTTCTGTTGGACCTTCAAAAATCACCAAATCCTCCAACTAAAAGCTATATCATTTACATATTGTCATGGGATAGTTTCTTCTTCTAACCCCATTGGCTTCTCTTTTCAAAGAAATAATGGGAAGATCAAGGCAGGACAATAAAACAAAAGCATTCATTCATTCATTCACTAGACCCTTATCAAACATATGCTTCATATTTTACAAGTCTAAAAGAAAAGTCACCTAATCCTCTCTAATTCCCTCTTCCCTTTCTCAAGGCTCGGTCAGTGTCTATAGAAGAATTCTGAACCTCTCTGCTGTGCTCTAAGTGCTTCACTTTTCTCCATAAGATAGAAACTTGGTTACATGGGGAACAGTAGAAGAAAATGAGAATAGCTCAAAGGCAATACTGTAGGCCTAAAACAGGGATCATGAAAGGGTTTTAAAACACAGACAGGTACAACTTAACCAACTTAACTCTTTTATTTTCTCATGTGCTTTGAGACTCTGAAAATCAGAGAATCATTGGAAGGGGCCTAAGAGATTATCTAGTCCAATCTTGTCTGTAATACCTGCAAGTGTCTAGGTGAAGACCTCCATCATGAGAAACTCACTACTTCACATGTTATCCCATTCTGTTTTCAATTCTGATTGTTACAAACTATTTCCCCCTTTATGTTAAGCAGAAATCTTATACTGTATTATTAGGGGTCTGCTCTTTGGGACATCATCATCACCATCATCATCACCATCATCACCATCATCACCATCATCATCATCATCACCATCACTATCATCACCATCATCATCATCACCATCATCACCATCATCATCAACATCATCATCACCATCATCACCATCACTATCATCACCATCATCATCATCATCACCATCACCATCATCACCATCATCACCATCATCATCATCATCATCATCACCATCACTATCATCACCATCAACATCATCATCACCATCATCATCATCATCATCACCATCATCACCATCACTATCATCACCATCATCATCATCACCATCATCACCATCACTATCATCACCATCATCATCATCACCATCATCACCATCATCATCAACATCATCATCACCATCATCACCATCACTATCATCACCATCATCATCATCATCACCATCATCATCATCATCACCATCACCATCATCATCATCATCTACTTTTCAGTTAAGAATGGGCTATCCTCAAAAGTATTCTTTATAGTTAGTAGTTAGTCGCTAGTCCAAGTTCTATGATCCCCATTTTACAGATAAGGAAACTGATACAGAGGCTGATTTTTAATAACTATTAATATTCAACTTAAACTCTCATTTCCCCTTTAGTATTCCAATTTTCTTACAGTTAATTTGTTCATTGAAAGGCAGCTTGGGGGAAAATAGAGTGCTGGGCCTGAAGCCAAAAAGATTCATTTTCCTGAGTTCAAATCTGGCCTCAAACACTTACTAGCTGTGTGGCCCTGGGCAAGTTACTTAACTGTGTTTAATGTCATTTTCCTCGTCTATAAAATAGGAGTAATAATTGAATCTAACCCCTAGGGTTGTTGTGAGGATCAAATGAGACAATAGCTGTAACACCCTTAGAACAGTGTTTAGTACATAGTAAGCACTATACAAATGTTAAATATTATTATAATATTATTATTAATTATTTGTTCTTATATTATTTATATAATATCAATTAAAATTAAAAATAAATTAGTTAAATAATAACAATTTAAAATTAAAATAATAATGTACATTATATTTTTACAATATTATTCTTAATATTACAATAGGTGATATTTTTAATAGCAGCTTCCTCCCAGAGTTGTTGTGAGGACCAAATGAGATAAAATTGTAAAGCATTTAGCACAGTACTTGGCACATAGTAAGTGTTGTATAAATATTATTGTTGTTGCTGTTGTTAAATGTAGTAGAGTGGAAACAGTATTGGGTTGGGAGTCAAAGAACTTGGGTTTGAATCTCGGTGCTCCAACTAACTACCAGTATGACCTTGGGAAAGTCACTTGACTTTTTTGCAGACTCTTCTGCTTCATATGTGAAAAATTTTGAGGTTGGGTTAGATGTTCTCACAGATTCATTTAAGCCTAAATCTTCTGAAAACTTAGAAAGTCAGAGTCAGTTCTACTATACTATGCTGCTAACTTCTTTCCCACTTACCTAAATAAAGATCCTTGAAGAACCAAGCTTGAAGGACACCAGTATATCATTGTGTCCCTAATTTTAAGATAAAGTTCATTTAATTTGGACTTTCTCATGTCATTTTCAATATACATATCATGAAGCAGTTAGCATGAAAACAGCCCTAGCTCAGCACCCTGTTCATTTGGGGAGCAGAAGGGTGATACTTTATGGTTAATAACCTAAGAACTAGCTATAAATACCTCTCGCATCAAATGAGCACAGATGCAAATTAATTTAAACAATTATGATTAGAAAAGTCAAAGCTGAAATAAAGATTTCGGGACATAAAAAGGATCAAAGTAAAACATTCTTTGGTTATGTTAGGGAAAATATCAGAGCTAGGCAAAATATCACACATATCCTCCCCTCTCCTACTTTCCCATCCCCCAAAGACGGGGGCAAAGAAAGCTGATAGCAGACGCTGGGAATAGCCAGGGCTTTTAGTGCATTTTCCCATCCTCTGACTCTATGAAAAGGAAAAGTTAACTGTGATCAGATAAAGACAGTGTACAATGGAAAAGTAAAAAGCCTGAGGATTTATGTATGGTCCAGGACACTTAACTCTCCCAAAGGTATCTACTGGGCATTAGCAGCCTGCCGGTATATAGCTGGGATATGACTAACTTCTAGGCAACATAGATCATCTAGTGCCACCAAACTGTGCAATGACAGCAAGCAAACACTGAGAAGACATTAGAAAAAAATCATAACTCAATCAATTTGCAATCAACTTGAAGGGCACATAATATTAGGAAGCAATATAGCTTTGTGAAGAGCAAGTCATGCCAGCCTCATTTAATTTCCATATATTACAGGCCAAAAAGAAATTTACCATCTTGTGGCCAATCGTCTGGTGATGGGCTTTTCTGTACTTAGCTAAGCCAGTCCTATGACAGCAGCTCTATGGCCTCTTGTCAGGGCTGTATTTGAAGCCTTTCCAGCTTGGGAGAGCCTGCCAGAGGTTATGTCCTATGGGCATAGCCTTTAAGAAGCCAGCATCACTTCCACATCAAGATGTGTGTTAGAGTAAGAAATCAGTGGAGGTGACCCTGAGCTCTGGAGACTATGGTAGTAGATAACAAGGTTAGAACCTTGAAAATTCCAACAAGTTAGAGATGTTGTGAGTACAGGCCCATGAATGAACTATGACCAGCCTAGCCAATAGCAGGAGGTTGCTCATCAGGTGATTTTTTTTGTCAATGCCACTTATGAAACAACCAAATAAGTAGCCTTCCATGTTGTAGTCTCCTTCCAATTTGGCGATGATGATAGCAAAATAACAGGAAAAGGTAGAGCATACCAAGAATTAGACTGTTGTCTTTGTCCAATGACCAATTCATTGCTAAATTATTGAATGAATGCATGAATTAATAAAACATGTATTAGGCACTTGCTCTGTGCAAATCACTGAGCTATATGCTTGTGACACAAATAGAACAGTAAGGTACATTCTAGTCTCAAGGAGTTTTTTATTCTAATGTGAGAGATAATGTATATGGAAGGTTTCAGCTGTGAGTCAGAGGGAAAGGTTCCATGTTTCTTAGGGTGTAGGGGCAAAGAAGATAATGATCGCTCTTCTTTAATGCTAGTTCCATTGATAAAATTATATCAGTTTCTGAAAAAAATTGAACCCATTCATTTCAACTCAGTAAGAATGTATTAAGTACCTACTATGTATGACTTCACCTATGGTGACATTCTCACTGGAAATGAAAGCAAGAGAACTAAAGAAGTTACAACTAAATAGAAAGATAGCTCCATAGGTTCTCCCAGAAATGGAAAGGGAGTTGCAGGAGATGGTTTGATCATGTGTCCCAAGACACCCTCCCCAAAAAAAGCAAACTAGGAAACAAAACGTTGTTTCATGGGACACTGGGTCACCTCATCTTACAGTGCTGACAATGAGCCCCAGAAAATAGAATACCATGAAGAAAATTGGAGCTATGCTCTAACATTCATCACAGAGGATGACGAAACAGAAAAATTCTTCTATTTCTTCCTGTTTTCTGAGTTTTTCACCTTACTCTGGTCTTACATTACTCCCTTCACAGTCTGAACCCCATGGTTGACCAGTTCTTATTCCTACCTTGCCAATGCTCAAATCTGGCTTCTTCTTCCCATCATCTACCTTCTCTTCTACTTGTATACTATTGAGTGTCTTTGAAGGGCATCAGGCAACCACTATGACTGAGTCCACTACCAATTTATGCTACCTAGTCTTTACTGGCTCTTCACTGATATATGTCAATCCTTGACTGTCTCTCTAGCACATTACCCTCTGGAGCTGTTCCAGACTCTCTCTTCCCTCCTCAAGTGCCCTGTATCAACCTCTCTTTCCTTTTCCCACTCCCCAGAGGACCTAACTTACTAATGTACCGAGAAAATAAAGTCACTACATATCAAAAGCCCTCTGCCTCACTCTGCATTCTCTCTTCCTTTGCCCCAGTCTCTGAGGACTACACAAGCTTTGTCAAAAATACTTCATCCCATTTTCTCCTGCCTCCTCTAGGATCTTGCCCTCTTATTTAATAGTACATTCCTCACCCCTTCTCTCACTTTCAGTCTTATCTATTAGCCCCTTCCCTGCTACATACAAAAAATGTCCGGTAGTCTTCCATCCTTAAAAAACCTCCAGCCAAACTCAGAAAAAATTCACTTATGCTTCATTGCCTCAACTTTCTCACTTTCCACCCACTTCTCAAGCCGTTGCAGTGTGGCTTTTGACCCTACCTCCCAGCTGAAACTATTCTCTCCGTGGTTAACAAGAGAGGCAGCATGGTGTGGTCCATCCAGTGCTGACATATTTAGTAGCTGCCATGTGATTCTGGGCAACTCATTTAACCCCTTTAAGCCTCAATTAACTCCTCCAGACAATGGGGATAAACAACACCTAAAGAACAATATTGTTGTGAGGCTCAAATGAAATACCTATGTAAAGTGATCTGTAAACTTGAAGTCAGATCTTGAACCAGAAAGAGTACAAGTCCACCTTTGCCCCATACTTTGTGAATTTAGAAAAATCCCTTGGCTAGCCCTAAAATAACTTTCTCAGACTATAATTTTCTTTCCTTCCTTTTGGAGGCAATCAGGATTAAGTGACTTGCCCAGGATCACACAGCTAATAAGTGTTTATGGCCACATTTGAACTCAGGTCCTCCTGACTTCAGGGTGAGTTCTCTATCCAATGTGCCACCTAGCTGCTCCTCTAAGATTATAATTTTGAGAGTAGGTAGAAGACTTTTCCTCATTGGAAGTTTCCAATAACAATGAAATAACATGTCCGTGACTAAGTAAATGAATAAGATTTAAGAAGGTAAACATCTGCTACCATTACTCATATTCTATCAATTGATAAATCCTATGATCTTTGGGCCTTAGATCATTCACTGACCTACTTGTGGTTCCTCTCACACAACACTCCATCTCCTGTAGAAACATCTGGGCATTGGCTGTCCCCCACATCTGGAATGAATTCCCTCTTTATCTCTGCTCCTTAAAATCTCAGGCGTTGTTTAAGATAGCTTTTGGGATAACACTTTCTCCTGGCTCTCCTCCTACCTGTCTCTTTTCAGTCTCTTTTGCTAGATCATTATCCATCTCCTGCCCACCAAGATCACACAATCCACAGGACTCTGTCCTAGTGGCCTCTTTGCCTTCTACATAGTCTTTCTTCGTGGTCTCATCACCTCCTGTGGATTCAATTAAAACTTCCTATGCAGATAACTTCCATTTATCCATCTCCAATCTCTTGTATCTCTAGTTAATCACCTGTGGGACAGTCCTATCAATATCTCTTAACTCTGCAACATTTCTCTCTTATGTTCTCTGCAATCACATTGCCACCACCATAATTCAAGCCATCACCCCTCAACTACACTATCACAGTAGTCTTCTAACTGATCTTGCTGTTTATATTCTTCCTTCTCTCTAATGCCATCTTCACACACTTGCCAAAAATCATCTTCCTAAATTAAATCCTGTCACTCTGTGGCTCAGAAATATCTGTGGCTCCCTATTGGTTCTAGGTCTAGAATAGAATACTAACTCCTTCGTTTGGCATTTAAAGCTCTTTACAATCTGGCTTCAACCTGCCTTTCCAGATTTATTACTCAATACCCACCTAATGTCCTCTGTTTTCTACTCAGATTGTCGTGCCTGCTGTTTACTGATATTCCAAGTCCCTTACCAGAGCCTTTTCATAGGCAGCTGCTCATGCCTGGAATGTATACTCCCTTCTCACCTCTGGGTTCTTGGGATTTTTAGCTTCTTACACCACTCAGTTCAGGTCAGGTACCATCTCCTATGTGAAACCTTTCCTGATTCCCTCACTTATTAGTCTTTTCTCTCTCCTCAAATTACCTTGCATGGTCTCATGTAAGTATGTGCTGGATTCTGCCCTTGCTACCCGCCCCCACTTCCTCACTATTCCAATAGAAATTGAGTTCCTTTGGGTTAGGGATGATATCATTTTTGTTTTTGTATCCCCAGATCCTAGCATAGTCCCTTGACCATAAAAGGTATATTAATAACTTCAGTTGAGTTAACTAAGAGAAGGATATCAGTGGTGCTCCTTGGGGATTAATCCTGAGGCTAAGGGTTTAAGGGGGATCTAGGTGGCAATTGGATATAGTACTGGGCCGGGAGGCAGTAAGACTTTTCTTCCTGAGTTCAAATGTGACCTCAGACTTTTAATAGCTGTGTCACCTTGGGCAAGTCACTGTTTGTCTCAGCTTCCTCATTTGTAAAATAAGTTGGAGAAGGAAAGGGAAAATTATGCTAGTATCTTTGCCAAGAAAACCTCAAATGAGGTCACAGAGAGTTGGCCACAACTGAAAAACAACAAAGAATTTAGAAGAATTATGTAATTTTAGATTTGGAAGTAAATTTTAAAATCATGTGGTTGAAATCTAAATTCGACAGATGAAGAAACTAAGATCCATATTTACTCGCTGAAATTTGTACATACAATTGCACAGTAGTTGTCAACTGAATAGATATGAGTTGAAGATTAATAAATATGGAAAAATATGATGTACTCATTTGAAATAAAAGTTATACAAATAGAATTAAAGTTTATGTAAAATTAACAACTAAAAGAACCACGACAGGCCATCATTAAACTGGAGACTGATCAAACATTTTTTTTAAGGGGACACTAAATGCCCAACTAACTGAAACCTAACTAACCATAATCTGTCTTCCACTTCAAAGCTCCATTTTTTTTTCACTTTTAGGAAACAGATTTAAGCCATAACAAAACCCCTCATATCAGAGATTTATTCATAAAACCAACTTCCAGGAATACATATAAATTCATCCTGATGTCTTATGCCATTGGTTCGTAACATATAGGCCACATAGAACCCTGGAGGCCCACAGGTTTTTATAAGAAGTCTATTAACGCCCATGTGAACCCATGGAGAAGTTAACATATTTTCTGTATTTTGAATAAATATGTCTTATATGTACATAACAGCTACTTTTTTCAAATGCATAGAGATGGTATTGTAATAAATACCAAATTAATTTATAAGCACTATTAAATTTAAAGTAGCTTTTTGATCATTTGTACTTTCTCAGATAAAAAGATACTAGCTCTCTCAAGTTGTGATCTGCTACATAAAGAGACTTCATACACAAAAGTTGAGATCCTTTACTCTGTACCAACCATATCTATAAAATTTAGAATAAGAACTAAAAAGGATGATAATGATAAACTTCAGATACTAAAGGATCCTGCAGATTAAACTGTACTTAATGTACTGTACTTCCCAAATCAGGAGTAATATATTTTAGAAAAACAAACCCACGAACAAAAGAGCCAAACCTCAAGGATGGGATTAGTTGAGGCTAAACAGTTATCATGTTAAGGTGTGGTCTTGTTTTGAAGGAGGATATGAAGAAACTAAAAAAGATCTGAAGAAGATCAAAGGAAGCATGAAATATTAAGTTATAATAGTTGGAGATTTCATCTAAAAAAGGGAAGCTTTTCAATTATTTTCATGTCTATGAAGTTACTTTAAATTGTCATTTTCCGAGACAAGAGAAATCCAGCTTTAATTGCCATAAGAATGAGTTAAGTGTAAAGAAAGCCTTTTTGAATGGAAAGGTAACTAACCTCTGGTAAAGGGTTCCAAGGGACACTAAGAAATCCTCCTCCCTGGAGATCTTTAGAAGGAGGATAGATAATTATCTGTCTCAGATGGTTTAGATATTGGCCAATCTTGATAGTAAAGGCTAGACCAAATGACCGTTCAAGATTCCTTCCAATTTTAGGATTAAATTATTCTATTTATTTGCACAGGTTTACAAGAAGCAAGGTACTCTCATTTCTACTTTTATATTTATCCCTCAGTTCCCAATGGGTGAGGACATTGGAGAGACCCCTCTGAAGTATTTCAGTAGCTTGCATTAAGTTGCTCTTTGAAAAGATGAAGGCACAGCCTTGGGTCGTTATAATGGTTACAGATTTGAAGCAAAGAAAGAAAGCAAAAGGGTGCCTTTAATGGGAAATTACCTTCTCTATACTTAAAATCTTTAACAGAGACTCAATAATCTAGGGGCAGAGATTATAGATATCAATTAGAGTCAAGATACACTTATCAGTTGCTTTCAAACATTAATCAGTCACTGTCTCTGTTGGCTGTTTATACATTCGTCTCATTGTCCTGCTATTCTGAGCAACTGTGGTGGTTTTACTTAGCTAAGAAATTCAAATGTCTTAAAAAGGAATCTTCCCCTCTAGCCTCCTCAACCTCATTTATCAATGGAGATTAAGATCAATTATCATATGAGTATTATCATCAATGTATGTTTAGCAAAATATTTAATCAATTTTCCCCTTATTAAATTGCTTTTCTTCCGAGATGAAAGTGGAGTACAACAATAGGTCCAAATTCACACGTAAAAAATGTAGAGGCAATATTAAAATTCATAGATCTCCTTACAAAAAGAGAAGTCAGAGTGCCACTGTGACATTGTTTATTGTTCCTCACTCTCCCCATAATTCATTATGAGAGATTATGGATATTAGAGGCACTATTTGAGGAAGGGGCCATTGGGAACTCAGCCTTCTACCTCCTTAACTACATTTCAGAGATATTAGGGAATAATTATTATGCTCTTCACTCACATGTTAAAAATATAGTTTTAAATTTAGGGGCAGCTAGATGGCACAGAGCACCAGGCCTGGAATCAGGAAGATCAGAGTTCAAATCCAGCCTTAGACATTTATTAGCTTTTTGACTTGGGGTAAGTCGCTTAACCTCTGCCTCAGTTTCCTCATCTGTAAAATGGGGATAATAACAGCACTTACCTCTTACCATTTTTCGAGGATCAAATGAGTTAATCATTGTAAAGCACTTAGCATAGTCCCTGGCACATAGTAAGCACTTATGTTAGCTGTTATTATTATTATTATTTAATTTAAAGCATAACGTACATTTAAGAACCATTCTGGTAAAGCAAACACCATGGGGAACACTTCTTTATAATATGCTAATTACTTGCTTCAAAAGGAATGCACATTAATAAAATATTAAATAGGGTCCATCTGCATTTTTTCTGTACAAAATAAATAATCTGTGATTAAGGAAATTGAAAGAAATTTATTGGGTCTTTGTTAAAAGTAGGTTGACAATGAAATTAAATAATAAAATGCAATTTATTTTATGCTACTTTGAGAATTTTAAACTCCAGGTCACCTCACGATATAATATACAATACTTTCAACCACATCTTTACATAAAACATCTTGTAAAATCACATGACTATACTCAGTGGACAATGATTCTATTCATAAAAAAAACTAATGAGTAATTAAATTAAGGTGCAATAACTTTTTTTCAAATAAAATATTAGCACCATACTGGATAAAAATGGTCTAAAACTATTCGTTGGTTTGTTCTTTTTTCTTAAATAACTAAACATAACTCCCTTCCCCTCAACAAAGCATATGTGTTAATATGCAAAATCAGTCTACCATATGTAATTTTATAATTTTTTTTGCATTTTTGTTCCAGTAAGGAAAAAGGAAGTAAAAATATTCATAAAATTAAAAAAAAGAAGTCACTCAGCAGTGGGTCCCGACAGACGCAAAAGTAGACATTTCGCGACGTATGGTACTAAAAGGGGAGAGTTCTAGTTCTGTGGTGTACTCGTTATCATTGTCATCACTGGTCACTGTTGAAGACTTTTGAATGCACTCATCACAGCAGCAGCAGCAGCATTCCATAAAGGCCCGACTGAAAGGTTTGCAAAGGCAGAAAAGGAGGACGGGGGTGACACAAGACTTAAAAAACAAAAGAAACTGACTAATGATATGGAGAAGGTCCATCGTCTGCTCTGAGACCCCTGTAGCCATGTAGGCTGTGACGATGTTGCAGATGTTCTCCGGAATGATGCAAAATCCATACAAAATGGTCAAGGCGACTACGGTGCAGTTCATCTGGCTTTCAAGCTGAATCTGTCTCTTGTTCCCTCTGGTGCAAGCCTTCTCAGCTTTGCGGATTTTCCTTGCAGTCACAAGGGAGCAGGTGATAGTGAAAAGTGTGGGCAAGCAAAAGTAGCAGCCAAAGTACCACCAGAGTCTTGCACTGTCGTAAGTGAGAGCTAAGACATAGATCGTGTCTGGGAGCTCAGGTGAAATCTTGATGACACATCGTTCTGCTGGAACTCTGTCACTAAAACCCAAGTCTTCTTTGCTGAGCTGTCGCAGGACGACTTCTGGGAGTGCTAAAAGTAGAGCCCCAACCCAGATGACAGCTAGCTTGGCGGTGGTGGAACTACAATTCTCAATCATTTCGTAGTACATCTGAACGTTAGTGGCAGCCCGGAATCGGTCTATGCACAGAGCACATAAGGTGAATGTGGTGACTCCCAATGAAGCAACCTGCAAAAGGCAAATGGAATACATTTTAATCCATTGCGAATAGCCCAAACACAGAAAAATGGAACACAGCTAGGTCATCACCTACTATTCAAAAAAGGAATGCTGAGGTACCGGGCTTTGAAGAATGGAAGTCAGGACCTGCTACTTCACTTGGCTCACCCTTGAGATCTAACTTGAATATGGTATCACAGATACATCTGGGTTTGAGTGCATGAGTATTCTTTTCATTAGGAAAAGTCCTTATTCTCCCCACCTCACCAACTCAGATAGCTCCATATACACAGAATCTGAATCAAAATGTTAGAATTCAAGGAGACCTCAGAAGCCATCAGATCTAACTAATACCCCCAAAAGTAATCCCCACTACAGCTACCTGACGATAGTTTTTATTTTGATCCATGGCCCCAGGCTGTAGCTCTAATTCTAGGTATCCAGCTTTGAAACATATGCCATTGGGTTCCTAGGTGAGAGTATGTGGATGTATATGGGAAACTCATTATGTTACTTCAATACTTTCAGAAGCCATGCTTTTACTTGCATGGGGATTCCCAATACTGATAAAAATTTACAATTTCTCTATGCACAAACAGACTACCTTCGTAAGTTCCTGTAGCTGAGGAGGGGGTGAAATATTGAGTACCTCATGGCCAAACCTTTCTGAACTTTACTAGGTTGGTCCTTAGACAAGAAACATATAGTCTGGCATCAGATCCACTTTCTTTGTTTCATAGGGTTTTATTATTATTTTTACTGATTTTTTTGCTTTGGCATTTCTTTCATGTCTGAATAGATCCCTCTACTCTTCCCTACCCAGTTAGCCATCCCTTGTAACAAAGATGATAAAAAGAAAAAGTAGTTCAGTAAAACAAACCAATATGTCAATTGTATCTGATAATCTATGAAATATTCCATTCGTGCAGCCACAAACTTCTGCAAAGAAGAGGGCAAAGGGTATGTTTTTTCAATTCTTTTCCAGGGTCATGTTTGGACCAAACCAATTTTCATAGACTTTCCAATGTGGTAGAACCTCTTAGAGATTGTACTTTTGATGGCATTACCTTCCAGAGCAGTGGTGTCCAATTTTTTTGATCAAGTGTCCTTGTTGGTAAACATTAATGAGTGCACATCTGCCGTGTGTGTGTGTGTGTGTGTGTGTGTGTGTGTGTGTGTAGTGTGTATATAGGTATATGTATGGATGTATATGTTTACTTATTTACAAATTATAGAAATGAAACTACTATAATATTTATATATTATAAAGTCTACACAAAAATACAAATTACAAAGATCAAATAATATTTGATACTAGAGTCAATAGGGAGCCCCTAGAGTTTGTCAAATAGGGGAATGACATATTCAGACTTGAACTTTAGGAAAACAATTTTTTGAGCTGTGTGATGAATGGCTTGAATAAAGGGGAAGTTTTAAGCAGAGTCCAAATAGGAGGCTAGTGGAATAATCTTGGGTGAGAAATGATGATGAGTTAGGTTGTGGGCATGTGAGTAGAGAAAAGTGCACATAGGCAAAGGATATCATAATCAATAATCAATCAGTAAACCTTCATTATGTGCCAGGCATTATGCTAAGTGCTTGATATTATGCCAAGTAGGAAAGACAGTGTTTGCCAAGTGATTATGGGTGAGGAAGCAATAGAGTCAAGGATGACACCAACATTGTGAATTTGGACAGCTGTAAGGATGATGGTGACTTCAACAGAAAGTGGGAAGTTTAGAGAGGGATGAATTTGGGGAAAGAAAATGTAGTGGGATCTGTGATGATGATCACAACCTATCCATGCCTGCTCATCCTGTGACATTCATTCTGTCCCACTGAAAATGGAAAGGGGAGTAGGGAGATAGATGCTCACTAGCCACCACCACAAAGTACAGCATTCCCTCTCTGAGATATGCCTACTGTAGCCATAAGGTGATCCGGGGGGGTGGGAATGAACGAGTGCGTGATTTCGTCATTGGCACCTGCACAACTGCTGCTACATGTACCCAGTTTACAGCTGTTATAAGTACTCTAAGTAGATGGTTTGCCCTGTAAGGAAGGGGGTGGGAAGGGATGGGGAGCTCAAACAGTGGTTAGACAAAGGAAAGTGTGGCTGTGTTGGAGAAAAGCCTCATGCCTGGATATGATGGAAAGGATGAAAGATGACATGTCTCACCCTCCTTGCCTCTGATTTCTTTCATTACACACCCCTTGGAGTCAGCCCTCAGCCTACTCGGCCAGTCTCCACTTTAAGAGAGCACTACTCTAGAGCATCAAGTCATCTCTACACCACATTGAAGCACACAGTAAGATATAGGTAGGGAAGTACATTATCACTTACAAATACAGGTTCTACTATTTTGCAAGTAAATAGGATAACTTAAAAATAAATAAAATAGGGTCATTAAAAAACCCCAACAACAAATAATTGTTGTTGTTTGTTGTTGTTCAGACGTGTCCCACTCTTTATGACTCCATCTGAGGTTTTCTTGGCAAAGATACAGGAGTGGCTTGCCATTTCCTTCTCATTTACAGATGAGGAAACTGAGGCAAACAGGGTTAAGTGATTTTCCCAGGGTCACACACAACTAGTAAGTATCTGAGGCCAGGTCTGAGCTTGGGAAGATGAGTCTTCCTAACTCCAGGGTTGGCACTCTATCCACTGCACTGCCTAGCTGCCCCAACCCAAAATAAAAAAAAGACAAGTACATTATTATAGAGGAAGCTGATGGATCTGGAAGATCCTTGGAGATCATCCAGTAAAATTCCCACATTTTACAGATGAATCTTAAAAAATTGAGCAGCTCACCGAAAGGCACAGAGTCAATTAGTGACAGAACTAGGAACAGAACTAAAGTGGTGCAGTGCATAGAGTACCAGGCCTGGAGTCAGAAATACCTGAGTTCAAATCTGACCTCAGACACTTCCTAGCTATGTGACCCTGGGCAAATCACTTCCCCTGTTTGCCTCAGTTTCTCATCTGTAAAGTGAATGGGAGAAGGGCACAGCAAACCACTCTAGTATCTCTACCAAGAAAACCCTAAATGAAGAGCAGGGTACCACTGGAAAATGCCTGAACAATAACAACCTAGCTGCTAGTTCGGGGTTCTTCCCATCATACCGTGAAACCTCCCTCTATATAAAACAATATGTTTATAATGAATTTCACTAAAAGCATGGTAGGAATCTCAGAGGCCTCTCAACCAATTCTCATTTTGTAGATGCCCCAAAATGAGTTTAAATGACTTGTTCAATATCCCTCTGGTAGTAAGCATCAGAGCTGAGACCAGATCCTCTGACTTCAGAACCAGCGGTGAGAAACACGGTATTCTGAGTACTACAATATTAGCAGAGCTTAATTGGCACCAAACACATTTTTAGTGTAGATTTGCAAAGTAGCAAAGAATATTTCAGACAAACTGATCCAAGCAAACAGCCTAAATATGAGGAAGATAAGACAACTGTGAGAAACAATTCACAGCAGAAATTTACACCTCGCCTTTGTTTGAAGGTACTTTCTCTTACTAGCTGGGTGCTCTTGACATGAAGCCTATGGGTTAACTGATGGAGTGAAAGGCCTTGTTTTACAAATGAAGCATCTAGTAGGTTAAAGAGAACAAGGGACCAATGATTGGGGGAGGAGGGGTGTGGAGAGTTATCTCTCTATTTTTTTTGTTAAACATTCTAGATCTTCTATCAAATCCAGTTAAATCTAACACCCCATAAGAATTTTTTGTCTCTCTCTCTCTCCAACGTTTTAATAGTGTCATAAATCAGTGCTCTAGGGTAGTAACAGGGAAAAAAATTGGTTCAAAACAGAATAGAGATACAGAGATGGAAGAGCAAATAGAACCCAACCTGAGGTCTAGAGCTATAAAGTGACACCTAAAATTGCAGAGAAATTTATTGGAAGAGCCAGGTCTTGAACTAAGTCTTTGGATTCCCAATCCAATTCCTTTTCTACCATATCATACTAAGCTATTTGACATAGAATTGGGGAAATAATTTATGAATATAGGTGGAGTTATGTCATGGAATTCCTGCCAAAGATATATTTTCCATCTTAAAGTTTTTTTTATTTATAAAAAGGATGCAATGATGAAAGACTGCTTGTAATGAAAAGCAGCTTATAAGCATGTGATACTTTAAAGTTCCAGGTGTTTAACATGTATTGTCTTACATGAACCTTACAACATTATGAGGTACACAGGGCTGTATGCCAAATTTTCTACTGTAATTAAATGGAGATATGAGTGTAGTTTTCCTTTTCAGAGAGTATTTTTGCCCCTAAATTCATTTATACTACAGATGTCATGGAGTGATTATGAATTGTAAGTCTATAAAGAATCCTTTTCAGTATTTTCCAAATTATGTATAATTTAGAAACATCTATAATGAATAAATTGCATGGTTCAATAATTAACTTATGAAATCATTTGAATATTGGTTGGTGCAATCTAAATCTCGCTTATCCAGACTTGAAATGCCCTGATGTATTTAACTTCCTTCATAGTATGGTCAACACAATGATTTCTGTTATAATTTTGAGGTGCATTTGTTTATGGACAGCTCATTAAAAATCCCTCCAAGATGAATGGTGCAATGATGGACAATTATAAAGCTATCGTGAATACTGAGTCTTCAGTATTTAATAGCCATGTCTGATTGATAAATTTCAATGTCACTACAAAATGTTTTGCTTTTCTTTGAAGCAGTATCCTGAGAGAAATGGTATGAATAAGATGCAATTTCTCATTAATTAAATTGCAATAGGAGGAATAATTAGCAGTGCCAAAAACAGAACTGTAAACATTTTTAATAGGCAAGACTATTCATTACTTCAGTGAATTTTCAAGATCAGAGAAAAACAGAGCAAAATAATGAAATAGAATTAGAAAAATTAGAATTCCATTTTGAGGAGCATTTTAAAGGGGGTACCAATTAAAAAATGTAAGTTAGCTCTATCCTTCCTTTTTATGTCAGAAAGAATGCCCTGTCCAATACCCTGTCCAAGCAATTGCCCCTGTCCTACAGGATACTTGGTAGGAAAGTTTTATGTTCACTTTTTTTTTGGTGTGTGAGAACATGGGAAAAGATGTCCCTTTTTGTCTAATTGTATGGAAGATGGAGAGTGAGCTCTTGAAGATCCAGGATAAAGAGTTGTCCTTTAGGAGCCCAGCCATCCGCTACTCCCCTTTCTGGATGGCTCTGGTTTTACTCCAGATAGTACCAGTACTTAGAACAGAAGAGATGACTCATGTCCTGGTGCTACAAAATGTGAACTCGGTCAATTGTAGATGACCACCTTCTCTCAGCAATTTGCACCTCCTTCTTTGCCTCTCTTCCACCTTCCTTGCTCTTCTCCTAGTATCTTAATCACTTTAGTTTCTCTTTTTCTTTCTGTCTGTCTTCCTTTTCCTTTTTTACTTTAGTACTGGAGCCTAATGTCTTTCATTGGTATCTACAGTAAGCAAGTATCTCAAAAATATCTACAAAATAGAATTCATTATCCTCCCTCCCACCAAAACAAAAACAAAAATAACTTTCTCTCCTTGATTTCCAGTGAAAGGCACCACCATCTGGGTTTGCCACCTTGGCGTCAACCTGGCCTCCTCACTCCACATATCTAGTTGCCAAGTCTTGTCAGTTCTATTGCAGCAATATCCTTCACATCCATTCCCTTTCTGCAGCTCTCATGGCCAGCATTAGTCTGGGCGCTTATGATCTCTCTCCTGAACCGTTACAATTGTTCCCTAATTGGCCTTCCTGTCTTCAGTCTCCCTCTTCCCCTCTCTAATCGGTCCTCTGCAGAATTCATACTCCTAAAGTAAAGGTCTAAACATGTCATTCACCCACTCAAGAAGCTCTAGTAATTCATTATTACATCTAGGATCACACACCAATTCCTCTTACTTAACGTCTTTCACCACCTTGCTCCAGCCTATATTTCCAGGCTTACTGAATGTTATTATTGTTTGGTCAGGTCCAACTCTTCATGGCCTATTTGGCATTTTCTTGGCAAGGTTTGCCATTTCCTTCTCCAGCTCATTTTACAGATTAAGAAACTGAGGCAAACAGGGTTAACTGACTCGCCCAGGGTGAGGCCACATTTGAACTTAGGTCTTTCCGACTCCAGGCCCAGCACTCTATCCACTCCGTTACTGAAATGACTCTCAGCCAAACTGGCCTACTTTCTGCTCCCCAAGTGTGTGATACTCCACCTCTTGTTTCCATGCTTTCGCACAGGCTATCTCCATATATGGAATGTATTTTTCCTCACCTCTGCATCACAGAATTCCTAATTTCCTTCTAGGCTCAAGTGCTACCTCCCATAAAATATCTGTCCTTACCCCTCCCCCAACCAAATTTACTTTGCAAATATTTCTTATTTATTTACCTGCAGATATACTTTTTCCTCCTAATAGCACTTAAATTTCTTGAGGACAGAGACTATTTTATGTTTGCCTTTGTATTCATAGCACCCAGAGTAGTTTCTGGCATATAGTAAGTAGGGCCTTAATAAATGTTAATTGAATTAATGAAAAGATGAGGTACTATACAGCTAATCCCAGGGAGAGGGAGAGAGAGAATATAGGAATATAACAACTTTTATTTTTTTATGCCAGAGGAAAATATTTGCAGGCTATTCCTAGGTTTTACTTCCTAAATAGCAATATAAAACCAGTGTAAAGAGACAAAAACCATACTAGTACTTATTTCACCTCTCTAGAGGTGTCCTCATACCACTTTCTCTGATTCTCAGCAACAACTTGTTAATACCAACAAGAGAGGTGGTCCATGAGCCATGTTCTGTCATGGATGAAAAACTCACTAAGTTTCAAATAAAAATGTTGCCATCTGCCTAGCAGTAGGTAGTGCAAAGGATAGAGAGTTGGGCCTGGAGTCAGGATGATCTGAATTTAAATACCACCTACTAGCTGTATGCCCCTAGGCAAGATGCTTAACTTCTATTTTCCTCAGTTTCCTTAACTGTAAAGTGAGGATAATAATAGTACCTATCTTCCAAAATTATTGTAAGTATAAAATAAGATAATATTTGTAAAGTATTTAGCATAGTTCCTGACACATAGTATGTGCTATATTGTTGGTGTTCCATCATTTCAGTTGTGTCCCACTCTTCGTGACCCATTCAGGGGTTTTCTTGGCAAAGATAATGGAGCAGTTTGCCATGTTCTTCTCCAGCTTATTTTATAGATGAGGGATTGAGGCAAACAGGGTTAAGTGACTTACCCAGGATCATATGGCTAATAAGTGTCTGAGGCTGGATTTAAACTCATGAAGATGAGTCTTCCTGATTCCAAGCCCAGTGCTCTATTTCCAGTGCCACCTAGCCACCTAAGTGCTATATAAATGCCAGCTATGATTACCATTCTTCTTATTGTTGTTCTTTTCTTCCAATAAAGGAAGGAAGCTATAACAATACATCCACTGATAGTGATTTCAAAATCAGTAATTTGCTAAGCTTTCACGAAAACACACTACATATTAAGCACCTTTATTTCTTGGTTGGGGATGGGCACTTGATAACCTGAGACTCCATTTTTCCCACCATCCAATCATCCAACTTAGTACCAGGGAGTGACTGTGGACAAATAGGGAGAATTTGACTCACAGTATTTTGTTTTGTTGTGGTGGGGATATTACATTAAATTCCTTCTTATTCAAAGGAAAGAAAACAAAAGTATTCCTCGGGAAAAGAGTAATCTGCTGGGATCCTGACACAGAAATTGATCCACCACTGAGAGGTTTAATGCAAACAAAACAGGGGAAGGGAAAACAATCGCGAGCAAGAGTAAGCCAACTGTGAAAATGATACTGTTGAAAGAGACAATGCTGGCCCAATAAAGGTACCACTGTTATAAAACAAGCAAAGTCTTTTGGAAGCCTTCTAGTACAAATCAATAATTCTATCTTAATACCAAAGGGAAGAAGAATACACAATGATTGTATTCAGAGAGAAATCCTTATTTTTGAAGGACAACTTAATTGTAAGCTTGAATTCCCTCTAGTGCAAAAATTTAATCAAAAGTTAAGTTTAGAGAGAGAAGAAAATATCCTTTTTTAATACAAATGAAATTTCCCTAAATCCAAGGTTATGTTCTTTAGGATCCAGCACAAATTGTATTATGCCTTAGAAATATGCTGAAGTATACTGACCTACGTACCATTCTTTGTGTACAAAGTGATCCTCTAAGACAGGGGTACTTAACTGTTGTTTTAATGTCATAGATCCCTTTGGCAGGCTGGTGAAATCTATGGATCCGTCCTCAGAACAATGTCATTAAATGAATAAAGTGAAATATATAGGATTGTAAAGGAAAATAAATTATGCTAAAAAATTGTCAAAATTGAAAAACAAAAGTTTAGGGACCTTGGTTTAAGAATTCCTGCTCTAAAATAAGAGTATCAGTAAGAAAACTTATTTATTTTAGTTAAATGTTACAGTTTTTCCTCCAACTAAGTCATCTTTCAATGCCTGATTACAGAGTAAAGGTAATTCTTGGTTCTACAGGGCTATGCCAACAGAGAGAGGTTTAGTGTCTTGCTTAGGGTCACAGAATAAGTGTCCAAGATAGGATTTGAATCCAAGTGCTCTTGACATGCCAGAGTATAGTAACAAAAAGCTCACACTTATAAAGACCTTTAAGTTTTGCAAACTCATATCAACACTGTGACATAAATGATACAAGTGTTATTATGCCCATTTTACAGATGAGGGACTTGAGGATCTGAAATATTATGAAATATGATTGCAAACAGAGCTAGTAAGTAAGTGTATGAGTCAGAATTTAAATGTAGGTCTCCTGACTCAAAGTCTAACAGTACTATTCCGTGCTGGCAGGTCCCACCAAACTAGAAAGGCTTCAGCTATACAAAAAGACTGTTGGTCTGTTACCTGAGACTGAGCCTACCTAAATCCGGAAACATGTATCACTAGAACTTGGCTACCCAAATTCTTTCAGTTATAGAAGTTCATAAGGGCCATGTCCTGGGTTGAGGAGATGTTGAGATTTTTATCACTGAAGTGAGTACTCACACTGATAAAATTAAAGCATTCAAGCTTGCTCTCTCTCTCTCTCTCTCTCTCTCTCTCTCTCTCTCTCTCTCTCTCTCTCTCTCTCCCCCCCTCTCCCCCCCCTCTTTCTCTCTCCCTTACCTTCCTACTTCCTTCTTTCTCATTCTTTCCTTCCTTCTTTCCTGCCCTTTCCTTTTTTCTCTTCTCCCTTCCTTCCTTCCTTCCTTCCTTCCTTCCTTCCTTCCTTCCTCTTTCTCCCTTTCTTTTTCTTCCCTTTCTTTCTTCCTTTTTCTTTCTACAACAACTCATGAAGCGGCTTACTAAGTTGGAATACTCAAGATCTGTGTAAGTAGACAAGAGTGCCCATACTGACACAATCATGTAACTTTTGAAGTATTAAAGTACTGAAGATTTATAGTCTCTATTATAAGTTACTTTTATGAGTCTAATAGGAAAAGAAGATGAGTACTGAGGATAGTTTTGCTTAAAATTTGAGAATCACAACATTTAAAGCTTATCCGGTCTAACTCCCTCAGTTCATTGATAAAGAAACTTGAAGCCCATTGACTTTGAGTTTCCTAAAATGACACATTAAGTAGGGGAACTAGGATTTGAACCCAAGTCCTCTAACTAAATCCAGTGATTATTTCACAATGTCATGTTCTGTATGATTTTAGTTTGTATTCTAGCGACTTTGTACAGTAGATGGTGCAATGGATAGAATGCCAGGCCTGGAGTCAGGAAGACTCACCTTTCCGAGTTCAAGTCTGGCTTGACATACTAGCCTGTGACCCTGGGCAAGTCACTCAACCCCATTTACCTCAGTTTCCTCATCTGTGAGATGAGCTGGACAAGGAAATGGCAAACTGCTCCAGTATCTTTGCCCAAGAAAACCCCAAATGGGGTCGCAAAGAGCTGGACGTGACTGAAAACGAGTGAATAACAATCATCTGTCTACACTTTTCAGGACTGAATTGCAATTTCTTTTCCAAAAAGAGACCTTGAACACCAAGGGGGAGATTTTGTTTCTATCCTCTGTGTGACCCAAAGCCTACATTACCTCTCTATTTATCAGACTTCTGTGAATCGATAACCTTTTATGAAAAGTTTGCACTTCTCAATGAATGCAAATAGTGACACTGACAATGAAATACTTAAAATGGGTTAATGAAATCAAAGTCAAGACAGAATGGAAGAGATTGTCTCATCTCCACAAATATCTACCTCTCTGGGGAAAGGTTTCATGGCCAGCCAGGCAGAGTAAAGGACTTCTTTCCTCATTTTTTAATATCACTGAGATTTTGACACATAAGCATACTCACCAAGTCGTTATAACCATGTTGGATCATTCGGACAAAACCTATTTCACTCACATAATTACAGCCTTAAATTCATGAGGAAAAAGGGTCTATGAAGGAAAGGAGCAGGTTGACCTAATTGCACCATTTTTCTTTTTTCCACTCTTGTCTTTCTTCCAGCCTACTAGCACTTTCATAAACTTTAAAATAATTCTAATCCCTCTAAGCAGTCACCATTTTAGAGAGAATCACGGAAGCAGCATGGTACAAGGAAAAGAAAATGAATGTGGAGTGAGGCGAGCTGTGTTCAGATTTCAATTCTGCCACTACCCCCATCTGTGTGACATTGGGTAAGTGCCTTAATCTCTCTTAGCTTCAGTTTTCTCATATATAAAATGAGAAGATGGTACTGGGTGACTTCTAAGATCACTTCAGCTCTAAATATGTGATCCTGGACACCAGAGGGTTTTTTTTTCCTTCATGGCTAAAGAGCTCCTCAATCAAAGCCTCCTACCCATCATGGCATCAACAGTACAGTATGTCTAGTTTGTACTATGAAAATTTAGTTATCTCCTACTGGGTGTTTATTGAGGGCTTCTCACTGTTACAACTCTTTCAAGAGTGCTCCTTTATCCTGAAAAATTACATAAAATAAACAATATTTTCCTTTGTCTTATACTAAGCTACCAATAGGAATTCATAGAAAATAACTTGAATGTTTCAATAGCTCATATTTTGTGGATAATTAGCAAATGATTTCAAAATAGAACACATTTGCTAACATAAGGTGAAACTAATTTCTCTGCAAGGTGTATATTTTTTCCTTAGGAATCCAATGATGAAGCTCCTGGTCCATTACCAGCAGCACATGTGCTTGGATTTTTTTTCCAATGATACTAATATATTTTCACTAATTCATTAACTTTTTCTCCACTGCTCCTCCTTGTATGACATATCTTGCATGCTGTCCAGAGTATAATTTTAGAGATGATTGTAGGCCTCCCTCAATTCAACAAATGTTTATTAAGTACCTACTATGAGTCAGGCACTATGAATATTAATACAAAAATGGAATAATCTCTGACCTCAAGGAGCTTATATTCTATTTGGGGGAAACAGCTTGTATACTGATAAACAAGTCTCTCTCTCTCTCTCTCTCTCTCTCTCTCTCTCTCACACACACACACACACACACACACACACACACACAATTGCAACATCTTGTTGCAATTTTTTAATGACTTCAGAAATATAAATGCTACAAAGTTACAAAAAATTTGAAAGGTTGTCATTTAAATTTTTAAATATTAATATGTTACTTATTAAAATTCAATATAACTACTATCTGTACTATATATTGCTCTAGTCAATTTTAGAGCTTTGTAAAAACATCAAGTGCTGCTCAGTGACTGAAAAGATTGCATTTGTAATCCTAGCCTTAAGAGCATCCAGAGAATGAGGTCTTGATGCATACATGACAGTTTTGACATGACTTCACAACAAAAAGTCTAACAATGACTGAAGAGGTAACCAAGGTGGACAAGCAAGTAGACCTCCTCTTCCAATCTACCAGTCTGTGAAATTAGCACCCAGAAGCTGTCACACAAGCAATGCATAATGACAGGGTGTCCATCTTGTGAAAATTAAAATTAAAAATTTATTGTTCAAAATTAACATAACTGAGTTTTTAAAACAGTAAACAAACTTCCAAATGATTTTTGTAAGTTTGTATTATACGTCTAAAGTTATTAAAGCTTAAAACTGCACTAAGAATTTTGGGACAATGTGTGTATGTGTATACATGTTTATGTGTGTGGGTATATGTGTATATGTATGTGTCTCTGTGTGTGCATATATATGTGTGTGTCTATGCGTGTGTATATATAGGTAGGTGTGGGTATGCAAAGTAATTTTGGGACAGAAAGGGAACTAGAAACTGGGAGAAGGTTATAGGGAGAGCCTTTCCCCCAATTAGAGCTCCATTTATATCTGAAATTACATACCAAATTCCTCTCCATGTGGTCCTGAAGGGGTAATGCCTTTAAATTCATGACATCTGAGTTCTAGATTTGAAGTAAGGGGACTTTGGTTCAAATCCCAAGCAATGTGAGCTTGGATGCCTCATTTAGCCTCTTAGGTCTTCAGCTTCCCCATCTGTAAAATGAAGGGGTTGGACTAGATGACCTCTAAGGTCCCTTTCAGCTCTAAATCCATCATTTGAATTAAGTTCGTAGATTTTTTTTGGCAAGGCAATCCGGGTTAAGTGATTTGCTCCCAGTCACACAGTAAGTATCTGAAGCTGGATTTGAATTCAGGTCCTCTTGACTCCTAGACCAGTGCTCTATCCACTGTGCCACCTAGCTGCCCTAGGTTTGTAGATTCTTTACCCAATACAGGCCAATCCTGTGACAGCAGGAACGCCTCAGGCAGGGAACGGAGGGTGAAACAGGAGAGGGCAGAAGAAGATGGAAAATGAGGGATCTGAAATGAAATGGTGAAATGCCCCCCAAAAAGAAAACAAGGAGTATCAAAACTAAACTTCACCTATTTCCCAGCTTTCCCTAGAAGTAGAGAATCTGACTGTGGAACATAGAACACAATGAAGTTTATGAGCTCATAGAAGAATCAAAGAATCGTTAGCCTCATTAGCACCATGATCTACCCACTGGAGTTCATGATACAATAAACACTATTAATGAAATAAAAAAAGGTTCTTCTAGATCATCTAAGATTAAACCTCATTGTGTGGATGCACCCTATACAGACTGCCACTACATACTAAAAAAAAGACTCTTAGAAAGTTTTCATGGAAAATACCTGTGCTCTCTTTCCAAAACAGAAAGAATGGATTTTAAGATTTATCAAAAATGTTTTTTTTTAAAATCAACAAAACCTAAGGACCAAATTCATTGAAAGTAATTATTCTAATATAGAGAAATTACTAGCCTATTCAGGAGAACAGAATGATCCTAGCTCAACTGCTAAGTGTGAAATCTTGATAGTAAGCCTCAGGGAGAGCCAGGACCATTCCTGGGAGGGCCACTGGGCCTGGGCCAAATCACACTGTGTCTCTATATCCTTTGCCCCAACATTTTTTCAAAGGTGCAATCAGATTGATAGAAACATTAAGAACAGCCCTGAATTGGAAAATGAGTTACAAAAGGCTACTTGTAGGCCAAGGATGGAACAAACAGCTATGTGGAAAGGCGGAGGGGGGCAATTCCACCCACTCTTGCTGATAGCAGAAGAGCAGATTCTTTGTTTGAACCTTGGGTCTTCTTAGCACCATCTGATGAAGCTACTATTACTATCCCTTTCCCCTCACCCAGGTCATTATGGCAGCATGGGGACTCTCTGTGAGGTTAAGACCCTTAGAAATCACGACAATTTGCCAAAATCTAAAGATAGCTTTGGGATTTGGACAATTTACGTAAGACTTGATTTTTCCTCTAAAAAAGTAGTAAATGTTCATATTGTGGCATAGTGTAAGGAAAAGATCCCTGGCTGAAGACCTGGATTCAAATCTCAGCTTCAATATTCTCAACCTGCTTGGACCTTCTCTAGACCTTAATTTATTCACCTATAAAGTGAAAACTATTCGACTAGGTCTCTTAAATCCCTCCCATCTCTTGATGCCACAATTTGCTTTCTAGGATTTTGCATGGATGAATGAGATAATATATATGAACATATATACAGTATAAGGTAAGCATCTTGAGGACAAGAACTGTTTCACTTTTGTCATATTCCCAGTACCTAGTATAGTGTCCGATCCATTGGTTTTTTTAACTAGATCTGTGATTTCATTGGCATAAGGAATTTCCAGTGAGGGAACTCTCTCCTCCAAGGCAGATACTAAGAGAAATGTTCTGAAACCCTTGAGTGTTAAAGAGTTGCCTAAGACATTGTGAGGTTAAATGTCTTACCCAGGGTTACATAATGTGTATCAGGGGCCAGGCCAGAAGTTCCTGATTGCAAAGTCTCATTCTTAATCCACCCCAGCCTGGCATATGGCAGAGACTTAATTAAATGCCTGTTAAATGGTTATTGAATGTTTTAGGGTTTTTTTCATAAAATCAGATACTCTCAATATAAAGTTTTGTTATCATCACATAGGAAACTTAAAACATTCTTTTTTAAAAAAATAAATACTTTCTCCCCAATTCCACTCAATCCTTACCCTTCCTTCAAGCCTATCTCAAATGTCATCTCTTCCCATAAACCTTCACTCACTATTATGCTAAACCATCCAGAAGTAATTTTCTTCTCTGAATGGTATAACATAACACTATAGGTCTGCCTTGAGCACTTATCAACAATTTACTTCTGTATTCTACTTATTGATGCAATTACTTTTCTACTAGACAAACTTCCATGACAGACTGAACAGTGCCTTAGTCTTCTTTGCATTCCCGTACCCCAACACCTACCACAGCACCCTATATTTGTAGGGATTCAATGACTATGTTCTGAATGACTTGATTTATGTATGCCTTTACTGGATATTTCCAAGGTGGGAATATTAATTTTAATAATCAACATAACATATACTTTTGGAAAATTGTAGCAATGTTCTAACTTCCTCAAACTTTTTAAATAGTTGAGCCAGCTGTCACTTATATATAAGATAAATAATAACAAGAAAATAATTACCAAAAGATTTTCATACTTGGCACATTTAACACCATGAGAGAGTAGGTGAGGTTTCCAGTGATGACACTGATTAGGAGTCATTAGGAGTTTGGGAGTAGGCTTCACCCTCAGCCCTACTTCTTTCCCTCTCATTACAACTAACATAGTCTTAGGAAGTGGTAGCCAATATCCCAGACGAGCTACCTTCCCAAAATCTAGAGGGGAGACCTAGGACCACAATCTATTGCTTTCATTTGCAATTTCCCTGAAATCTACTTCAAGAGATTTTAAGTCCTTTCTTACTTTCATTCCTTCTCCACCCTATAAGGGATAATATGAGAGAGTATCAAGAGAGCCTTGGAATTATCTTTTTTTCAAGATGAGCCATTCTGGACCAATTGTTACTTCTTCCATCACTATCACTTCCCAAGACCCTGAAAGTTTGAGTGGAATGAGAAATTCGGAATAGGAGCCAAGGAGAACTCCCCTGAGCCCAGGATCCTTGGTTCCCCACTCTCTACCATTAATCATCCATCTGTACAGTTATTTGTTCTGAGTAGTGGTAAGAAAGATTGACAGAAAGGTCAAGGTCTTAAATGTGAAGATATCCAGTGGGTCAATTACATTAAAATATTTATTTATCAGAAACTGGTCAACACTTAGCCAAATATTTCTGCAATAAACACATTATATAGTCTATCTCAATGTGAGGTTGCTTGCTACCTGGGGACACAGAACCTCTTCAATAGCCTGGTGTGCAATCCTGTAGTAAGACAGAGCTTCCTTTAATGCACCATTTTATCACTGGACCTGTAATATTCTAAGTGCAAATGACCTGGGAGAAGATAAAGAACTTTTTATGAATCAAGTCCATAAAATAATCTCCTCTGCACATCTGTAGGCTATAAAGACCACTGACTTACTTTCAGATTCTGTCTGATAAAACTAAAGGGTACAAAATTTAATCCCTAGTTCTGAAGGTTTAAGCTAAAAATAAAAATCCTGGGTCCTAGGTAGAAATAGAACCTATATAGCAAATGTCAGCTACTATAAATGTATATAAAAGCAGGGGAAGGATGGGAAACAGAAAAAATAATAGTTTTTTTTGGAATGAATGCATGTAAATTTTTAGCCATAATCCAGAACTCATGAGCTAAACTGATCTCTTTTGTGGTCAGTGTTTCTCTCTCTCTCTCTCTCTCTCTCTCTCTCTCGCTCCCTTTTTCTCTCAATGGAATATCTGCATTGAGAGTATTTAATCCATATAAAGTATCCATAAAGTTTACCAATAATAATTTATTTAGTATGCTAAACATACCATATTACAATAAATATCATTTTAGCTTTGTATAGTATGTATTTATAGAGCTTTTATATAGAGATAATTTAAGACTATGTATATATCTAGATCAATCTGTATATATGAATATGCATATATATATATATATATATATATATATAAAACTACATGTGCATATATACAAACCTGTGTGTGTATGTATAATATCTCAGCTAGGCGGCATAGTAGATAGAGTGCTGAGCCTGGAGTTAGGAGGACTTCTCTTCCTGAGCTCAAATCTGGCCTCAGATACTTACTAGCTATATGACCCTGGGCAAGTCATTTAAGTCATTTAACCCCGTTAGTCTCAGTTTCCTCATCTGTAAAATGAGCTGGGTAAGGAGATGGCAAACCACTCCAGTATCTTTGCCAAGAAACCCTAAATGGGGTCACAAAGAGTCAGACATTACTGAACTACAACTTTACATACACACATGTATAAGTACGTATATACTTATATATATATATATATATATCTTTATATACACACACACATATATATATACACATATTTTATATGTGTGTCTGAGTATTTCAACTAAAAGTTGAAAGCTAGTTGATATATACAGCAAGGAAGAATAATTAGCCAATTCATGAACTGTGTTTCTGTTTACATTTCATTATGAAGTTTAAGAAAAGTCTGTATACAGCCTTAACTATGTCAAAAAGTTTTTGAATCATAGAATCTATGAGGCAATGTTATATAATGGATAGAATGCTGGACTTGGAGTCAGGAAGACCTAGGTTCGAATCTCACCTCAATCACTTACTAGCTAAGCTATTTCTAAGCAATCCACTTAACCTTGTTGTGACTCAGCTTACTCATTTGTAAAATGAAGTTTGACTTGATGGTCTCCCCTCAATCTTCAAACCTATGATCACATGATCATAATCTAATGGATTACAGAAAGGCCATCTACTCCAAATTATATCTGATCAGAAATCATCTCTAAAAGATCACAAACAAGTAATCATTGAATCTCTGCTTGAGGACTTCCAGTAAAAAGAAACCTCACTGGGAATTATAAAGTTTATAGAATTCAAATTAAAATTTTCACAATGCTCACAATTGTAATATAAGAATGAGGGCTAATTATAATTAATTGATGTTGTTAACAGTAGTGTAAACAGATGTATAATGAATCCATTTGCTAATTGCTCTTCTCTACTGACTCTGGGTATTACCCAGCAGTTTGTTTGGTCTTTAGCTCTATCTTACACACAAAAATAAATGTTGACCATGAAGCTAAAAATAACACATTTTCACTGGCGCACAAATACTGGAAAGGATTATAAATATGATTACAAGGAACACCTAAAATATTTACAAAGCATTCTACTCAACACAACAAATGCAATTTCACTTTATATAACATTTCTTGCTCAAGGGCTGGTCATAAAGTTGCATGAATCTATTTAAAAGGTAATCATAATACTTTGTGTTAACTGGCCACTCAACTAACATAACTGTGCTGTTAAATAAACAGATATTCTATTGCTTGAAATTAAGAGGTTTCCTTCTCTAGGGTCTTCATCTTTAAATTAGAAAGTTGGACTAACTGGATTTCCATTCTAGTTCTAAATATATAACTCCATGATCATAGTGGATTCTGTTTGGAATTGAACATCTATGAGATAGCGTAAAAAGAAGTCAATTGGAAGTCAAAGGATGTGGGATCAAATTCCAGCTGCAGTACTTACTACTATATGTATGCCCTTACTACTACATGTATGCCCTTACTAGTATATGTATGCCCTCTCCAGATTTAATTTTCCTTACTTGAATGAAGGGATCGTACTAGATGATGTCTGCAGTCCCATCTAGCTCTAAATTTATGCTCCAGTCATCTTTATATAACTCTTCCTTTCTCTGCTAGTCACCTGAATATCTGTTGGTTGTACTACATACATACTAGTTTAGCTTCTAAAAAAAACAAAATAATTAATCAGACTCAGTCTCTATTTCAGGGAGTTTACAGTGGCCAAGAAAAGAAGTGGCTAACATGTATCCAAGTAATATACAGTGGAGACTGAAGGAAGAAGTTGTGGTATAGTGCAAATTTTATAGTGTATGGGACTTAGAGTTAAGGGACATAAATTAAAATTCCAGCTCGGCTACTTCCTATCTATGTGATCTTCGTCACTTCACCTCTGTGGTCTCAGTTTCCTCAACTGTAAAATAAGTGGGTTAGACTAGACAACTTCTCAGTACATTTTAGTTCTAAATCTGTGATTTTATGAAAAGTATCATGAGAAAAAGGCAGTGGCATACACACTCCACTAAATTGGTTGCACAAGACCCCAGATGAAACATGACAGAGAATAGTTGGTTATAAATGGGTGTGGATGAATGATGTTACAGTAGAATTTGACAAAGCTATAGTGGATTTTGATATTAAAGATACTTGTAAAAAAATCAAAGGATATTATGTAGTGAGGGTGCTTTTTGTATAAATAAAGTATAAACTGCAGAAGAGGATAAAAATCAAAAGTAAAGTTGAAAATACTGCATTGGGATCTAGACAGCCCATTTCTGTAATATCATGTGCCACATGTAATAAAATGCGCCACATTTTAAGGGACATACGGATAAGCTAGAGAGTGTTTAGAGGGTTATAAGGATGGTAAAAACACATGGAATCATGATACAGAGCACCCTTGAAAAGAAAAGATAGGAAACTTCACCACTACCTTCAAATAATGGAAGAGCTATCAGGTATGAGGAACAGTTTATTCCGGTTGGCTCCTGAGGGTAGGATTAAATGACTGGGTGAGTTACAAAGAAGGAAATGTTGGCTCAATATAAGGAAAAACTTCCTAACAATTAGAGTTGTCCAAAGATTTAACAGAAGCCTTAGAAGATAGTGAGAGCCATGTCCAAGAAAGTGTTGAAGTAGAGTGGAGAGATATTTCCCAAGGATGGTATAAAGGAGGTGCATGTCCTAGGTAAAACTTGGACTCTGTGAATTCTTTATTCCTGTCCATCTCTAAGATTCTCTGATTTCTGGTTGTAGGCATGATGGTGGCTACATGGAGATCTACCTCAAATAGTGCCACTTGAGATGGGTCTTGAAGGATGCATAGGATTTGGACTAGGTGGAAGGAGTCAAAAAAGTCATTTTACCTGAAGGGACTAGCATGAGCAAAGGCGCAGAATCATACACACACACACACACACACAAACACACAGTAAGTTTAGGAAGTCATTAGATAGAAAAACTAAAAGAGAAGTATATTTCAAGGAGGAAATAAGACTAGAAAAATAACATGCAAGAGAAATATATGACAGGAAACTAAAACAAATGACAAAAATTTATGCAAGGGGGAAAACCAAAGTAGTAGAGTAAAGGTGAAACATAGAAGGTGAGAAAAATGAATAAGAGATCCACAATTTCTGGGTATTTTTAAGCTATGGCAGTTGGCACAGAATTTTTTGGAAAATGTCAGGGGAAAGGCTATAAATAATTTTTTAGTTCCCTTTAAAGATCTAGAGTAACTTTGATCGTTTAGGAACATACAAAATGGATTATCATAGAATTGCAGAATTCGAGAATTGGAAAGGATCTCAGTGGCCATTCTGAAACCCATACCTGAAAAATAATACCCAACAAATGATCACCCAGCCTCTGCTCGAAGACATTTGAGAGGGAATTACTGTTGTTCATCCTTCATTCTCAAAGAGAACCAATGACATCAACAGGTGATGTCTTGACTTGCAAGTAAATCGGATTTCAGTGAGGCAGGATTGTGCAAGGTCTTAGGTCTCACCCTCTCCTCCAGAGTCATCAGAGTCCAGTGGCAAGACATAGGTGAGGAAGACTGGCAAGAGCCCAGGATACAGTGGAGGACCTTGGCCTTTTTAAGCTAAGGTCTTTCCCAGGTCTCAGTTCGCCTGAGACAACATCCCATTTAGTGAATAAATACTAGGCAAGAATTGAAATGCATCATTGACAAAAGTAACCCTTTTGGGTACTTCTGAGTTTTTCCTGTCTTCAAGCTTAAATTTGCCTCTTCGCCACTTCTAACCATCACTTCTGGGACAAAACAGAACAAATCTAATCTCTTGCCCATTATGGTAGCCCTTCAAATGCTTGAAGTCAATTATCATGGCTTCCTGATCTTTCTCTTTTCCAGAATAACTATGGCCACTTCCTTCAATCAGTGCTCATGTGACATGGACTCAGTGTCCTTCACCCCCCCCACCCCAGAAAGCCCTCCCCTAGACACTCTCCAGGTTATCAGTGTCCTTTGTGACGTTCAGAAATGAACACAATAGTACACATTTGGTCTGACCCTGTACAGTACGGGGAGACCATCACCCCCTTATCCCTATAAGCTATGCTTCCCTTAATGTACTCCAACGATCAGATTGTATATCGATCCCTATTGAATTCCATCTTGGTAGATTAAACCTATTCAATGCTCCCACTTGCCTAGATCTTTTTGGAACCTGACTTTCTTCTCCAGTATACTAGCCAGCTTTACCAGCTTTGCATTGTCAATAAATTTTGGGAGTATGCTTTCAATCAAGTCATTAGTAAGAAGGGTTAAACACCAGAAAGCCAACAACTGATCCCTGAGACCACCTACTACGAGGCTGACCTTAAAGGCCAAATGAGTCCAGCCATTCAACAGGTTCTGAATCAATACAGTGGTATTATCATCTACTCCAGGGGTGGGGAACCTGCGGCCTTGAGGCCACTTCTAGCAGGTTCCCTACCCCTGATCTAGTCCTTATTTCTCTGTTTTCTATCAGAATAGTTGATGATGTTTTATCAAATATTTTGCTAAAATCTAGGTAAATGACATCTGCAGCCTTCCTCCAATATACTAGTTTAGTAAACCTATCAAAAAAGGAAATAAGAGTAGTTTGGCATAACCTGTTATTGATAAGGCCATGCGGGTTCTTCATAATCACAGTTTCCTTTCCAAAACATCTACTAATCATTTCTTTGATGCTCTATTCTAGGGGTAGCTAAGTGGCCTGCCAGGTCTGGAGTCAGGAAAGACTCATCTTCCTGAGTTCAAATTTGGCCTCAGAGACTTACTAGTTGTATGACCCTGGGTCAGTTATTTAACCCTATTTGCCTCAGCTTCCTCATCTGTAAAATGAGCTGGAGAAGAAAAAGGCAAACCACTTTGCCAAGAAAACTCTAAATGCAGGTCTGACTGAACAAAATGCTCTATTTCAATAATTGAAGTCAAGCCATATACTATATATGGTTGGATTGGTTATAAACTCATGTTTATGTTAAATTTAAGAGTTTGAGCATCTCTTAGTTTTTGCCAATTTATGAGAAGTACAACACAGAAACATAAAACTAGGCATATGTTCCCAAAGTGAGTGATACTGCCCCCTGGGGGAAGGCGGAATGATGGGGGGGGTAGTAGTAGCTTGGGTGCAATTGGGGGGGCAGTGAATAAAAATAAGGAGGCAGTGGAAGCAAAAAGAAAGAGAATAAAATTTTGAAAAAAAAATTGTACCTGTTTCATCTGCTATGTAACAGAGTTAAATTTGTAGCGATTACATTATTATTCAAAATAAACACACAAAATGCAAGTTATACCCAATTAGTGGTCAAGTCCACCAACCAGTCTTAAGAAGCAAGGGTTTGCACATGAGTGTGTTGCACATTGTCTGGAAGTGTGTAATGTGTGTGTGTAATAAATTGTTTACGATACACTACTATATGGTTATATGATGCAATATTGCATCATCAAAATTTTAATGCAGAAAAAACCACAAATTTACAATAAATTATTAAATTTAGGATGCATCATTTTAAAAAATATATTTTATTATCTTTTGAAATGATACAAATTTTTAAAAATGTTAAATGGTTAAGGAAAGTCGATTTCCAGGGGGGGCATTGAGTTATTTTTTTTAAAAGGGGGAGGTAGGCCAAATAAGTTTGGGAACCTCTGAAAGAAACCTTTAATAATGGAGCAAAAGAAAGTTGGCATAATTAAGGGAGTCATGTTAGATATAGAATTTTCTGATTCTTAGAAAAAGAGCTAGGGGAAGAGGGAGGGAAGGTTAAAAGAAAACAAGAGATACTGGATACAAGTTTACTGCATCAGCTTTTGTTTTTTATCCATCAATAAAAGGAATCCCACAATCAAGAGAGGCCATGAAACTTTCCATCTCTTGTGAAGATGTTAGTGTCTCCTAGAGGCAGAATTACACCTTCCTCTTGCATTTCAGGAGTTGTATTCTACTGCTTGCACTTGCTTATAAGAATTTCTGTGACACTTCAGAAAGTTTAGTATTTTAAAATTTTCCTATTAAATGCATTTTAGAAATCTTTTGGCAAGAGTAAAGACTGAGTAGCAAAAAGGAACATCTTGCATATAGAAAAGGCCCTTGGGGAACAAATAGAAATATGAATCACCAATTTAGAGAGAGAGAGACAGAGAGAGAGAGAGAGAGAGAGAGAGAGAGAGAGAGAGAGAGAAAGAGAGAGAGAGAGAGAGAGAGAGAGAGAGAGAGAGAGAGAGAGAGAGAGAGAAACATAAAATAAAACCAAAACACAAAAGGACTAAAAGGACCAAAACACAGAGGACTAAGGTTTGAATCCCAGCTATGAAACTTACTACCCATGTGACCTGGGATAAGCAATTTTGTCTCTCTGGATCTTAGTTTCCCGAGGAACTGTAGAATCATGAGCTACTATAATATTTGCTATAAAATCAAGGTATGGACTAAATGATCTCAAGGTTCCCTTCCAGGTCTAATTTCTATGATCCTATGAAAGAAATAATTTTCACTTTTAAGAGAGAGGAAAAAAAGTCAAAAACAGAACATTGTAGGAGGCAGAAGAGTAAACATCGGCAGCAGATTCCAAAAGTCCCACCCCTTCCAAGAAGACACTAAGAAATCAGAGGAAACTCAATAAAAAATAAAGTGAACATATACATACAAATGCTATATACCACATAACATTAGAGGTCACTGAGTCAAAATTCCTCACTTTACAGATGAGAAACTATGAGGTCAGAGATGTTAAGTGACTTGCCCAGGATCACTTAGCTAATAATTATTTCCATCAGGATTTCAACCTGGAGCTTCTTGACTTTAATAATCTACCCCGGATATAATGTTGCGTTTCTTAAAGTGTCCTAGAGACAATGAGCATAAGCATCTATCACACTGTGCTTTTCACATAGTAGATTCCTAATAAATGTTTGCTGAATTGACTTGAATTTCATCAGAGACTAAATGATTTTCTTCTAAATTATTTTCTGTAACTTCAAGGGATTATTTTTCTCCTAAGTTTTACTTTGAAAGCTCCATTCTTGACTAGGTGGTTGTGTTGTGTCCCTTTTACCTTCGTAAGTTTTTATTTTCCATTTTTCTAATTTTCTCCAGTTTGGGCAAGTTTCTGGCTTTATGCCAATCTTTAACTCTCAGCTGAAACCAGGTTAACATGTTTCTTCCTCACCTAAGGACTATTCTTCTGTTCACCCAAGAGCTTACCTTTCATCAATAAAGCCCATATCCATTCTACCATCAGGAATAAAGGGAATCAGATAAATCTTTATATAGAATAGACCCTGACAATTTAACTGGCAAACATCCTCATATACTGAACTCCTTTAAATTAAACCAAGCCAATCACAATTCAGAAATGAGTGATCTGCCAGATAAATCATGTATTTCTAAGCTAACTAACTGCCTCCTGGCAACAGCTGAAATCCTGGACCTTGTGTAAAGAAATGATGACAATTGATTCAACAACCATGGAATGCAACTATATCTGTTCCTGTTAGGCTTATGGAGCATGCAATTTACTGTTTCCTGCTTTTGGTCCTTTTAAACAGTAGTAATTTTCTTAGTTCACTTCTCCCCTACCTTAGGTACAAGAGTAATGTACCAGGATGGTCCTGGCACTGCTACTAGGCAGAATAATGGGCTACTGCAATATTTACAGGTTTCAATTCTTCGGCTCCCTTAAATGAATTGGACAATCTGAATGGAGCAAAGCAGGGGCCAGCTGGCTGAGAACACAATTGGCAGAGGAGCAGTTGGGTACTTTCCAATGCCTGTTGTTTAAATGAGAGGCCATTTTTAAAGCAAATTTCAACCACCATACTCAAGGCAGTAACTGAAGAGGGAAGAAAAGTTTTGGGGGGCACTTTTTGGTGGACATGTTCCTGTTTATACCCTCAAAGTTTCCACTTCCCTCTTAAGAAATTTTAGTTACAAAGATTTTGTTTGTTTTTATCAAATTATCCCTTAAAATCAGTGCCAAGCACAATGTTACATGTCATGGGGCTTGACATATACTTAAAAAATATCTTGTCTCATGATGACCAAAGTTTCCTTTTAAGCTTAGTTTCTTTAAAGGAAAAGGCTGTGAAATTGAGGAAAGAAGGAAGAAAATGAAAGAAAGAAAAGTTCCATCACCTTAGCATGGAAGGCAGACACATTGGGTGACATGGGAGACTGAAATATATTTAAGTATTTATCATGAGGCCAGTTATACCTTTGTAGAAAACATTTTGTCTCAAACCCAGTTCTTAAGAAAGAGTGGAAAGATGGAAGTTTAGCACGGTGCTGGATGATTCAGATTGTCACATCTGGACACAATAGATCCATCCACATTTTCTCTGTGGAAAGCTGGGTAGAGGGAAATGGAGGGAATTGGGTAGAGACAAAAGTTTCTTTCCTTGTCCTGCTGGGTTCTGATGGTCCAAACCATTCCTATCTGGAGGGGCAAGCTTGTGTATATTAGCTACCAATCCAGATGTATAATGTCACAGGTGCCAAAGCAGGCCGATTGATATACAGTATGCCGGCTCAAAAGGGCAGACACAAGCACTATCCGGACTAGTCTAGACATTCTATCAGCAGTTTTTCACCGCCGGGGTGGCAGATGAGTTTAAAGGTGTGTTTAAGCAAAGCCTCCAATAGAAGCTGGGAAGGTGAGACAGGATGTAAGGGAAGCAGAAAAAGAGGGAAGAAGGAGTGAAGACCAGGGAGGAGGGGGTGTGCTGAGCAAAGCCTTGGGGCAACACACCCACTTAAGGGGTAGCAAGGCCAGTGGTGGTGACCCACTGCAAGGCTTTATTACCTCGAGATAGGGCACGATCTTGCAGGAGAAATCCTCTAGAAGCCATTTCTTGGTGAGCTCATGGAAGATGACCAGCGGCAGGCAGAAAAAGATGATGAGGAAATCCCAGAAGGCCAGGTTGGCCAGGAGGGAGTTGGAGATGCTCCGCATGTAGTAGTTGTGGCATACGATGCACATCACAGCCAGGTTGCCGATTATGCCGGTGCCGAAGATCACCACGGACAGACACATGACGGCGTAAGCTCCATACGACTCTCGGGTCAGCGGATAGAAGGGGTTCTTGAGCTTGGGGCGTCGGTTCGTGCCGTTTCCCCCGCGGGGGACGCTCCGCTCCTGGAGTGCCTCTCCTGAGGATCCATTTAAAGGCAATGCCTTCCCGGCGGTTGCCGCTATCTCCTTCTGCGCTTTTCTATCCACATTGGCTGCGCTCCACAAGATGGGGGGGCTGGTCAGGGGGTCCCCGCGGGGTTTCCCCGCTCTCCTCCACCTGGAGAAGGGCTCCGGTGCTCCGGAGTGGGTCTTGACATTCTGCTCCTGGCTGCCTCCTAGATCTACATCCTTACCGCCTTTCTCTTTATCCGTCTCCAAGGAAAATCTAAGGGCAACCGGTAGCTCAATCACCGCTGCTCTGAGAGGAACTAGCCAGATGCCAGGCCGCCTCTCTGGGGCGACACGAGAAGTCCTGTGAGCCCCAGTCAGGTCCCCGAAAGGCGCCGTTAATGTATTTCCTTCTTTTTCCTCCACCTTCTCTTCTTGTGCTTTGGCTACAGCTGCTCCCCTGGGGCTGCTGGACAACACTTTCTGCAACACGTCTCCTGACCCCCAAACTTCCCAGCCACGCTGCTCCGGGGTCAGCGCAGGCAAAGCTGTCTTCCCTAAACTGGTTTGGTTCCGAACAGCTAGTGCGGGAGAAACCCCGAGCCGCAGCAGGAGCAGTAGGCGTAAGGTGCAGACGAGGGGCGCGCATGGGGGCCGCATGGCTCCGCGTCAGTCGGCACCTCGGGGCTGGCAGTAGCAGCAGTGGCTCCTTAGGACCGGCACCTGCTGCCCAATTTGGCGCCGAGAGTTAGACACATGTCCCTGCAGGGATGGGCTCCTCGGCGCGCGGAGGGTGCCTTCTCCTGGAACCACGAGGAGGAAGAAGCTGGAACCCCCTATACTACTCCGTTTGACGTTCTGTTCATTCCCCTAACTAAATCCAGTCTAGGCGCAGAGCACCACCAGCGTGGGTCCGAGGCGGGGACCCTCCTTCCTGTTCGGAACAGGGACTGACCTTTGAAAAGTTGCAATCAACGCCTCGGACTATTAACAGCATTAATGTTACAAGTGGGAGAGATAAAAAGCCCCCACTGAAACCCAACGCTCCTCCCTCTTTTTTTTTTTTTTTTCCTGTGACTCTGCCTTCTTGGTAACAGTTGCTCTGGATCTCTGGCTGTCTATTTACATCCTCTTGATGTTGCTTTATCCCGTTGCAAGCAAAGGTCTCCAGAGACCGGGAAGAACGTCCCCCTCCCCCAGACGATTGCTTCCTTAGACAATCCTCTTCCAGCACCTCTCTCCTAGTAAACAGGTTGCGCGGAGCCGTACTGGAAAGCGAGTCGTCCTAGAAAACTCTGGCTCCGCCTGACGTCGGGGACTAGCTCAGCTATTGCGGTCAGGGAGAAGCGAGATGGAAGAACCCAGCGGCTACAGTCAAAGTTGCTTCCTCTCCTGCCCCAAGTTGCCCGGGGAGCAGTCCAGGCTGTCCGGCGACCAGTCCCTGAAAAGAAGGAGGACGCTCGGGTCAACGGGCGCTCCTGGAGAGCTGACAGCAGTGGCACCCGCAGGAGCATGAAGTGGAGACTCACTGCCCGAGCACCCCGGGTGAAAAGCGCTAGGATTGAAACAGCTGCGACCGGGGCGGTGCATGGCCAGGGGGAAGGAGGAGGGCTGAGCCGTGGCTCCAGCTGCTGCCGCCGCCGCCGCCGCCGCTGCGCGTGGCTGTGAGAGCGCACAGCTCCACTCTTCTTCCGACTCCTCCTCGGAGAGATGCTGGTTTGTGAGGAGACGGGTTCCCCTGGTGGTTTAGGGCTCACTAAATCCTCACACACTACATTCAAGCTCTTTGTAGTTGCTTCCACTTTCGGGAGGAGAGAGGGGTGGGGATGCGGTGATGACTGGTGGGGGGAGGTGGAGAAGCCAAGCCCCTCGGGGCTCGGTTTCGGCGCTGAGGTTGGGCTAGGTTAGTTCTTCCAGCTGTTGGAACCAGTCAGACGTGTCTGATTTCCAAGGGAGGCGCCGGACCCGGGTCGGGAAGGTGCCCACAGGCGAGCTTCCAAAAGCTATCTTGGCTACTGAGCATGCCCAGGCCAGAGCCACTGGGAGTTGCAAGGTGCGGCTCGCACTTCCCCAGGTTTTCCCAGGAGCTGAAGGAAGACACAGGAAAAAGAATTTACTGCAACTAGGAGTGGGAAGGACAATAGGAAAAGTCTCAGTAGCATGAATCTGCTCTTACTTGGCTGCTAAATTAGCAAGAGTCCGTCCTAGGGGATCGTAAATCCACACAAAGAACGTTTGGAGTAGGATCTGTTTGTGGAGAGTGGGAAAAGAAGAAAAAGCCAAGCCCCGCCCCCGTCCCCACACTGTGTGTGGGCAAATTGGGTGGGTAGTTGAGCTTCCTTGTTGTTTGGAGAAGGGATACTGTGGGAGAGCCTAAACAGGCTCCAGTTTTCTGGTGCCTTGACCCAAAAGAAGAGGCAGCCTCAGGCTCCAAAGCTTTTTTTCCCCAAGCTTTGCCAGGAAAGTCTCTCCTCCCTCCGCCCTCTCCCCCCTCCCCACCCCCCAGCCCCGTCTCTCCAAGGAACAGCCCTTGTCTGTTTTCCTTACCGGCAGCAAAAGGGGCTCAGGAAATTATCAGAATTTATAACCCTCTGGTCAGGCCTGAATAACAGATCAGTGCCTCCCCTAGTAGATGCCAATAATAATACATTAACATTCCTAAATTCACACAGCCCTGTATTATCTGAGACTATGCCAATCTACGCTTAAAAATGTAAGAACTGGAATCTGACATTTCCATTGCCTGCTTTGACACTAAATTGAAAGAACAGCTTGAATGTCTTATTCCACCACAAAGTTACAAAGAAAATGTGTTGGGGCTGATACTCAAAGTATGGAGTATAGAGAAGAACAATACCCATAATTAGTTCACCTTAGAAAACCTTTCTTATTGGACCCTCAATTTCACAGTAATTAGAAAGATAAGACATGACAGATTTTTAGATGAAGGAAACAAATGAAGTAAATGAGCCACTAATACCAAGGGAAGGAAAGTGGAGGAGGGGGAAAATTGGCCAAATTCCTTCCCTACCCACCCTGACCATTTCTTTCCAACGTTGAGTATGCCCTCACATGCCTCGCTGACTAGCCATCCAAAGGGTTGGTCCTTTGGGAAAGGGGTGTGGGAAAGGAAATAAAGGTGGAATGAGGAAAGTAGAGATTCTCAGAAGTAACAGAATCTGAATAAAAGCTGTCAAAATAACTGCAAGCAGGACTCCTCTCTCACTCCCAAGATTATTGCACATATGTGCAAATTTAGCCTTTCTAGTTATAGAATGTTTATTCTCTTGCCTGCAACCAAGGTGGGGGTGGGGAGGGGGTGGAGGGAAACCCTCTTTTTCACATTTTCCATTCTAACTAAATACATCTGTTTTGAGCAGAGTATTATTCCCCAAAAGGTAACTGCAAACTGCAACACTTTTCCATACTATGTTGAAAGTGACACAGAAAAGCAGAGTGTTATGGTGAAAGGGGCACTGAATTTAAAGTCAGAGCCCCTGGATTCAAATCTATACTCTATTATTTACCACCTATAGGACCTTAGATAAGTCATTTTTTACCTGTTTAGGCCTTAATTTATTCATCTGTAAAAATAAGGGAATTGGATTAGATGATATTTCAGGTCCCTTCGAGCTCTAAATTCTATTATTCTAGAAACATCATGAACTGTCTGACTCTTTGTAACTCTATTTGGTATATTCTTGGCAAAGATACTGGGATGGTTTGTCATTTCTTTCTCTAGCTCATTTTACAGATGAGGAAACTGAGACACACAGTTAAGTGACTTTTCCAGGGTCACATATGAACTTAGGTTTTCCTCACTCCAGACCTGATGCTCTATCCACTGTGCCACCTGGCTGTCCACCTGGCAAATAGTAGGCAGTTAACAAATGCCTATTGATTCTTACAGACCTAGAAGAATGCCTACCTCTTCTTCCACAGCTGTCTGTACACATCTGCAAGTAATGGCCCGTCATTTCTTTATTGGGATTTTAAAATAATGAATTCATCTGAGTCATTTGTATTCCCTTTTATCTCTTGGTTTTAATTAACACAGAAAATAGTCCCCAAAACAACCATATGTCTTAGAGATTTGATGGGTCCATACACTTTGGTGGAGAATTTACCCAACTTAAAAAAAAACCATAGAAAATGGAAAACTCCATGACTACTGGCAAGTGCACTCTCCAATTCACCATTTGAAGCCTTGGTCTGCCAACCAATCACTGACTTGTCAAAAAATAAAAAATGAGCACTTCCCAGAGTGTGAACATCACAAAGACTATCAGATGTGAAAAGTAAGAGGTAAAATGTGATCCAATTAGTACACATTTCAAATAAAGACATAACATCAGATATTCTATTTAAGCCTGGAGAGAGACAATGCTTCTTCCAGTGAGTAGATTCGCTGAGAAGGTGAGACTCAATAGCCATTCTACTCACTTTGAGTCCCTCTGTAAAAATATAGATCAGAAAAAGAGATGACTAATCATCGTCTAGTTTGTACCAGCATCATTTACTATAAGGACTGATTCGAACATAGACTTAGCTGTGTCAGCATTCCATTGAGCTTGTAATACATAATATTGATTTTTGTACACAAAAAACCACATGTAAATAATGGCCTCTCTTGGTATTTCTGTCTAGTTTATTGTACCTTATTCAGTATTTGTTGTGATGAAGAGGAAATACAAAATTAAGGAACAGAAGTGATCACATTGAAGTTTGAGATACTAATTTGGCTTGAGTGAATGCAATCAGACTTCTTACCCAATATAGAGCCTTCTTTATACATGGATTCCCTAAGAAACATTTTAATGCCATTCACTGAATTTAAAAGGATATCTAGTTCATATATCCAAGAGAAAGGACAATATGCAAACAATAACACATAATTTTAAAAATTGGGATTTTAAAATTGTGCTTCTAGAAAGAATTTATCTGAGTTATTTGTATTCCATTTTATGTCTTTATTTTTACTGTTCTTAATCATTTTTACTTCACAGATTGCTATTTAACAAGATAGAAGTCCCCAGCAACTATCTTTTTGAGGCAAGTAGATGGCATGGTGGATAAAGGTTTGGGCCTAAAATGAAGAAGATTTGAGCTCAAATTCAGCCTTGGACATTTATTAGCTGTGTGACCTTGGGCAAGTCATTTAACCTCTGTCTCAGCTCAATTATAAAACAGGGATAATAATAGCATCTACTTCCCAAGGATATCATAAAGATCAAATAAGATGATATTCATAAAATACTTGGCACATAATCCGTTGTTAATAAATGCTTGTTTCCTTCCTTCCTTTTCTTCTTGTGACCAGAGCCTTAACTAGGTTAGGGTAACTGGAACTTTGCCTCAGGGCCCTTGAAATTTAGAGAATAGAAGATGCTTGAAGTGTATCAGCAGCATAGGAACAACTGTGCATATCATTTAAAAAGAGTAATTAGTTAAAATAGGAAAGTGCTAAGTGGAGTGCCTTATTTCCTCTGACCTCTGAACATACTCCCTAGGTGACTTATTCCCCATTGCATCTCCACCAGCAGCAAACCTCCCCAACCTCCAACAGCCTTGCAGAAGTCACAGAGTCTCCACCAACATCCACACCCACTAACTACGGAACTGAATGGGGTTTATATTTTATGCCAACTGCTCAAAGAAAGTTTTGTGCTATTTGCCCCAGTACAAAACTTGCTTGTCGTGGTTCTGCTTGTGACAATAGTGGGGAAAACAAAACGAAACAGCTCATTAGAGTTAATGAGAAAACTGACAATGCTTTGGAAGAGACATCAATGAAGTGGTCTGTTTTTTTTTAATTAAGTATCATAAGTAAATTGCTATTTTCTGCCAGAAGAAAACGTAGTTATTGTCATTTCAGGAGCCTAGGTATATTGGAAAGAACACTGAACTTTTAGTCAGAAGATCTGGGTTAAAAACTCCAGGCTTTGCCACTTCCTCATCACATGATACTGGAAAATTAGTTGGCGTCTTGAAGCTCATCTTGCCCACCTGTGAAATAGTGACACTATTATTTTCACTCGTAGGAAGGATTATGAGGATTACATGAAACAATGTGAAAGTGCTCAGTGAAGGTAAAGCATTATATAATGAATTCTAAAGGTACTGCAAGTGAATTTGTGAAGGTATAGGGAAGCATTTTGGAATCACCAACTACCAAAGGAAGGTGGTAGAAGTACTGCCTTAACAAATACATTTGTTAAGTAGATATACCTGTTTCTTGATTTAGATCCATTTTGGGGGGAGAGAGCATTTTGATTTTTGCTAGTGTCAGACAGCAAGGGCCAAGACAGGATAGGATCAGCTTTTACCCTTTCTTATTTTTTAAGCAACTGGGACCCAAGCAGTCATCAAAAAGTCAGTAGTGTCAAGCACTTGTGATTTTGATGATGTCAGAGTTCCATCCATTTAGGGGACTGTTTCTATAGCTTGATGCCCAAGACACCCAGAAATCAAGTGACATCCTTGGACAAACTAAGTGTCTCAAGAGGGATTTGAACCCAGGTCTTCCTGATGCTAAGTCCAGCATTCTACTGACCACACCATAGTGCCTTTCACATTGCTTGAATGTTCCATCCAGTAGAAGACATTGTTGAACAAAGCTTTATCATTTATTCATGTATGCTTAATAGTATATATATATATATATATATATATATGTATATATATACACACACACACACATATATGTATATTTCAAAGTCACATTAGATTCCTGATATTTGTTTCTCTTAATTTTTGAAACAAATTGCAATTATTCTACAAATAAAGTTCTTTCTTAGAGCCATCTAAAAGTATTCTCTCACTCCTAATAGTGTTTTGCCTTTTTATCAAAATAATAAGCTTTTTTTCTTTTAAATTTATTCATTTTTAGTTTGCAGCATTCAGTTGCACAAGTTTTTGAGTTTCAAATTTTCTCCTCCTCCCTCCCCTCCCCGCTCCTCACCCAAAATGGCATGCAAACCGATATAGGTTCTACATATACCTTCACACTAAACATATTTTCGCAATAGTCAAGTTGTAAAAAAGAATTATAACCAATGGAACGAACCACAAGAAAGAAGAAACAAAATAGAAACAAAAACAAAAAAAGAGAGAGCAAATGGTTTGCTTCAATCTGCATTCAGATTCCATAATTCTTTCTCTGGATATGGATTGCTTTTTCCATCATGAATCTTTTGGAGTTGTCTTAGAAACTTTCATTGCTGAGAAAAAGTTGTTTTCAGAATTATTGGTCCTAAACAATCCAGCAGAACAAATGTAAGTCAAGTTGTACCACAGGAAGGTGCAGTTTTATATAAAAATAACAAAATGAGATATGTGGCTATTATTATCAAATTGATGTACTCTAGTATCCTGCATCCATAAAAGATGAAAGTATATACCTATATGAGAAATAAGAAGCTAAAAGAGTTAGAGAGTTTTTATAGATGGGAATACAATATTGATTCTGATCTCTTGGTGACCCATTAGTTTTTTGGCTAGAGCAAAGAAATCAATTAGATCTACAAGTCTGCGCCTTGGATCTTTGGCACTTTTCGAAATTATTCCTTTGATTAGTAGTTGAAGTATGAGTGACACCCAAACAAAGAATGATTTATGAGAGCTGTGAAACTCTACCTCAAGGATTGGTCAACAAAAGAGGCAACAAAAGCTTATCCAGAATAATCATTCTAAATCCTACACGTTAGCTGCTTTTATTTTTCATCTCAGCCTTTTTCTGTCTAACATATGCTACAATATAGAAAAAGGCTTATGTTTGTCTTCTGAACTAAACTTTTGGGTAGTGTTCCAAAGGGGGACAACTCAGTGAACCATCATCCTACCAACTCCTTTTAGTTGACCTGACTTTATGGAAATGTGTTTGATCTGCCTCGTAAAGTAATTAATGATAAACAAACAAATAAATAGCATTTTATAATGCTTTACAGTTTGCAGCACTTTACAAACATCTAATTTGATCCTCACAACAACCCTTGGAGGTAGGTGCTATTATTATCATCTTCATTTTACAGATGAGAAAACAGGAAAACAGTTAAGTGACTTGTCCAAATATCTGAGGCTGAATTTAAAGTCAGTCCTTTCTGACTCCAGGGAAGCTAGGAGTGTATAGAGCACTGGCCCTGGAGTCAGGAGGACCTGAGTTCGAATCCCACCCCAAACACTTACTAATTGTGTGACCCTGGGTAAGTCACTCAACCTTGTTTGCCTCAGTTTCCTCCTCTGTAAAATGAGCTAGAGAAGGAAATGACAAACCACTTCAGTATCTTTGCCAAGAAAAATAGTCAGACACAATTAGTTAAACTACAACAACAACCTTTCTGACTCCAGGCTCTATCCACTACATCACTTAGCGAGGTCTACCCTGAGTCATATTTGATATTACTGAGGAGAGGCAGAATGGTACAGTGGATGAAGTCCCAGCCTTGGAATCCTATGGAGATGTGGATTCAAATTCTGGACCTTCAAATTCTAGTCACCTCTGTGATCATGGGAAAGTCATTTAATATCTCAGTTTCACAGGCAACTTTCTAAGATTCTAAGTTACAGAATTATACATCTGCATTGGTGGAGGGAGTTGCCATACTGTGATTATTCCATATTATATATGCACATATAATTTCTCATATGAGAATATTTGGATTTAAAAAGAAATATCTTTTGCAAAGTTGACTTTTTATGGCTGCTTAATTAGTTCCATAGTTACATGATTATTTAGAAAAAATATTTACTTGTGTATTTATATTTTAAGATCTGGTTCAGATGCTATGTCTAAGACTATATCCATGAATATGGGCAATTTATTTAACAATTTGTTTAACTTCAATCAACAGCCACTTATTAAGCACTTATTATGTTCCTCTCCAAGTTTCCTCATTTATAAAATTGGGATGATAATTAGTGAAGCATTTTCTTCACAGGTGATGATGTATGTAAAGTGCTTTGCAAGCCCTCAGTATTATATGAATGTTAGCTACTTGACTCTTTTTTGTGGTTACAAAGACCTGAGGGAAAAGTGCCCATAAATTAATGAATAGATGAACAAATTATGATATATGAATGTAATGGAATACTGTTGTTAATTAATAAACATTTATTAAGTACCTACTGTGTGCTAAGTACTGTGCTAAGCACTGGAGATACAAAGTAAGGTAAAAGATGATCCCTGTTCTTAAGAAGCTCAAAGTCTAAGGGGGAGATAACATTCAAGCAACTATGAACAAACAAGATATATACAAAACAAATCCAAAATAATCAACAGAAGAAAGGTACGAGAATTAAGGGAGAAACAGGAAAGGCTTCCTGTAGAAGGTGGGATTTTATCTGAGACTTGAAGGAAGCCAAGACAGTCAGTAGGCAGAGGTGAGGAAAAACAGAATTCCCAGGCATGATGGACAGCAAGTGTAAATGTTTTGAGTCAGGAGATGGAGTGTCATGTTCCAGGAACAACAAGAAGGCCAGTATCACCGGATCTCAAAATAATGGAGGAGGAGGAGAGAAATGGCTTGAGATGTAAGATGACTGGAAAAGGTCTTTGAATGCCAAAAAGAGGATTTTACATTTAATCCTAGAGGAGATAGGGAGCCACCAGTATTTATTGAGTAGGAAGGTAATGAAAGGGATGGTTTCAGGAAAAAAATGGAAAGACTTATATGAACTGATGAAGAGTGATGTGAGCAGAACCAGAACAATTTATAAACTAATAACAACTTTGCAAAGACAATGATGAAAGAATTAAGAATTTTTATCAAGACAGTAGCCAACCATGAGTCTAGACAATTGATGAGAAGCATACTATCACCTCCTGATAGAGAGGTGATACATTTTAAGATGCAGAATGAGATATGTATTTTCAGAGATGGACAATGTGAAAATTGATTTTGCTTGCCTGTGCATATTAGTTACAAAATTTCCCTGGGAAGACTTATATGAACTGATACAGAGTAAAGTGAGCAGAATCAGGGGACATTGGACTCAGTAACAGCAATATTGTAATGAGCAACTGTGAAAGACTTAGCTACTTCGAGCAGTACAATGATCCAAGATAATTCCAAAGGACTTTTTGCAACATGGCTAATATGGAAATATTATTTATGTAACTTCACATATATAATGGGTATCATATTGCTTGCCTTCTCAATAGGTGGGGAAGGGACTGGAGGGAGGGAGGGAATTTGGAACTCAAAATTAAAAATGAATTAATTTTTTTAAAAAATGTGAGCTACTATTACTTTATTCCCAAGTATAATGTAAGCTCCTTGGTGGTAGGGATTAGTTTTCTTTTTATCCTTATATTTCCAATGCCTAGAAAAGTGTCTGAACATCAATCTTTGTAGCATGTAATTGAAGAAATCTATCTAACCTACTTTTGTACTTCAGGGTTCTAAGCAATTCATTCAGGAGCCAGCTTGAATGGCTCAAGAAAGCTAATCATTAAATTTTCAGTGTTCACATTTATACCTCAGAAACTGACAAATGCTAGAAATTAAGATGATTTATTGTTTTATTGATGATCTAAATATGAGAGAGTGATGGAAAAATGTTAATAAGGCAGATTAAGCTTAAAAGTGTGTATGTATACTTTTTTTTTCTGGAGAGTCAATTGTTAAACACCAGCGCACTACTGGTTTTAAGGAATCCTGAGGGGGTTGTATCTTTTCTAGTATTATTAGCTCAACCATTTACTGGGAATGTTCTCCCCACTACCACCATTGTTAGGCATCTATGACTAGTATTCCAGTTTTCTTTTAACCTTTCAGCATTAATTGGCTTTTTACAAGTGAATATTTACTTCAAAGCTATAGTTAGAACAGACATACAAATGCTTTCCCCCAACACTTCAGGTACATATTCATCACAGTTCCTGAATAATCACACTGAGTTCCAGATGTAGTCTGACTCAAAAACAAAAAGACAAAGGAAAGAGGGCTGACCGAGGCTAACCCAGGCCTTTTGATGCCTCTACAGCACCAAAGCTTCACATTCACCATATGGTTGGCAGACAGGAACCAATTCCACTGAGTGTTAAGGCATGCTCTTCAGTCTCTCAAGGCTCTTCTCTTTCCCTTCATTATGACTTTCCTGAAGCAGTTTCCTCAGTTTCTCCACGTGGGGAGATGCTGTCCTAGCCACTCAGGACATATACCAAACTCATTCTCCATATAGCTCTCTATATAACTGACCAACTGAAGAACCCTTTTCTTCTCTACACTCTCTTTTCCAAAGAAGCAGTAGAGTTTGAAACACAGTCCCTCAGTTCCCATACCATATGACCTACCTAGGGTCTACTTAAATTTGGGGGTCTTCTCCCAATAGAGAGTAGCAGTCTTTTACCAAGTTTTTTTACATGACTTCTGAGAGTCAGACTAACTTAGAAAAAAAATAGAAAATTTATGCTCCATCCGAGGAGAATGCCTCTCTTTAATGTTTAGGTTGCATATATTCTTCAATGAAGAATGTAAAATACAGCAAAATATTTGAGCAACACTTTTGAGTCCTTTACAGCAGTGATGTCAAACATGTGTCCCATGATCCCATTAGGCCCACAATATTCTCAAGTACACCAAACCGGATTAAAATATAATTGGGAAATATTTAATAAAATATGTAAAAATACATTACAAATGGAAATTACATTTTAAAACCATCATCACATGGCTAGAAGGTATCCTTATGTACAGATTAGTGACCCTATTTGAGTTAGATACTACTTATTTAGAGGGAAAAAAATCTAGGACAGTTAACCAACAAGTCTTGTTTTTGCATCAGCCATCTTCATATGACTTTTTGCTGGGTGCTTTGCAAATTGAGTTGAATCAGCATCCTTTCTGACCTTGATAAATTTATAATTTGGGATAGTGGATAACTCTGAAAAAAGAACAGTTGGGCAGCAAAACATGTGACTTTACTGTTATCTCTTAGAGTTCACACATTCCTTTAATCTAGAGTGGCATTCCAAAAAGTTTAATGGACAATACAAATTTTTTATGGAAAAAGGCAGCTTGATTTTATGTCTTAATGAAAAGAAATTTTCTTCTTAATTACACATAAGGTTGCCGTAAGGAAAATTTTTATATTTCATAAAGCAATTAAAATATGATAAAGCATCATCTTTATTTTCATTATCAAAATTGTGTTTCCCAAATGTCAGTTTCTCTTCTCATTCTGTTTAGAGTGAATTTGACCCATATTATGCATAGGTCATGGAAAGAATATTGGATCTTGAGTCAAAAGATCTGGCTTCAAATCATGGCTGTGTCACTAACTACCTGTGAGACTTTGGACAAATTATTTTAACTCTCTGGGTCTCAGTTTCATAGTATTTTTGTAGGATTTTGTAGGATTTATCAATCAATTGATAAACATTTATAAAGCACCTACTATGTGCCAGTTAGGGGCAGCTAGGTGACAAAGTGTAGAGTGCTAGGCCTGAAGTCAGAAAGACTTACCTTCCTGAGTTCAGATCTAGCTTCAGACACTTACTAGCTGTGTGACTCTGGGCAAGTTACTTAACTCTGCCCTAGTTCCTCATATCTAAAATTAGCTGGAGAAGAAAATCTCAGATCACTCCAATATCTCTGCCAAGAAAACTCCAAATGGGGCCACAAAGAGTTGGACAGGGCCAAAAAACAACTTAAAAATACTATGTGCTAGGCACTATGCTAAGCACAGGGGATACAAAAACAGGGAAAAGATAGTCCCTGCCCGCAAGTAGCTTACAGTCTAATGGATGAGTTAACATGCAAACAAATATATACAAGAGAATTTAGAAACCACCTAGTCCAACCTCTTTTTACAGATGAAGAATTGAAGCCCAGAGATGTTAAATGACTTACTCAGAGCCACATGAGTAGTAAGTAGCAAAACTGAGATTTGAATCCAAATCTCTAACTCGCAATCCAGCATACTTTCCATGGTACTGTGGCAAGAAAAAAATGAGGTAATGTTTGTAAGGTATGTATATATTGTGACCTTGTAGTTCGTGTGTTTCCACATGAATTTATTGGGATTCAGCTTGAAGGGAGGCACAAATAGATATCCCTGGAGTCTCTTCCACCCACTCCTCTCCAAGAGAGACTTTGATCCTGCTAGGATGAAAGCAGGAGACTGGCACCTCGAGGCTGGCTGCTTTGCTCTCTTCAGAAAAAAGTTAGAATTGGGCTAGAATTATATCTACAGCCCTTTAAATACTGTTAATCTAGGGGAAATAATTTTTAGGTTCAACCACTCTTCTGATCTCTAGCTTTTTAATGGGGAAGGAATGCTTCGAGCTAAATCCAAAGGCATGACTACTCACCAAAAGCCAGTTATTCAAAGACCATTACATAAAGTGAATAGCAAATAAACTAATTTATCCAAGCCAAAAATAAACAGAAATCAGAGAAGTTATACAGATTAGAATATACCAGGCAATATATTAAATGAATGAGCTCTCTCACTGGGAGTGAGATATTTTAGCTCAACCAAGAGTTCCCAATCTCTCCCAAGGAGAAATTCCCCAAGAAATTAACCCTCCCAAGAAACTAAAAGCCAAAAGAACAAAGATCTAGCTTCTTGCAAGCTGTCACCAATTCCTCCCTCCATGCAGGTGTGGAGCTTCAAGTAATCATTCTCCACCAAAGAAGAGAATCTTATGCAAGTAGACCTGAGTACCACCCCCTTCCCCTTCTATTTAGACTAGATAATCTCTAAGGTTTACTTTGCACTTTAATACCCCTCCATCCCTCACCAAATCCCAAAACAAATTTAACCAACATTTGGAATAAGTCTCTCCAAATTAAGTAGACTGGTCCTCTGATGACAGGCAGTTCATCCCAGAACATTTTCCAACTTGGTGGGATATGCCACAGTTTGCAGTCTGTTGATAAAGGTCAGGGTCACTTCCATGTCATAATGAGGAGCTGTTGTAGAATTCTAATGGAAATTACATATTTATTTGCACATAGATGAGGGGTAGAAAAGCAGTTTGGAGTCTGACTTCAGTAAAGACCTTGTCTTTGATCATTTTAGACCATCAATTGCGCAAAAGAGGTACATTGAATCCTAACTAGAGGGCTACAAAAATCTTATTTATTTTAGGCTTGCAAAATATAAGTGGTTAACTTCTCTAATTTTAAGAAAGTGAACCAAGAATGTTATTGGGAAATAAGGAAGCAAATGGTTTCAGAGAAACCAGGAAAGTCTTATATGAACTGATACAGAGTGAAGTAAGCAGAACTAGGAAAAGAATTTATGCAACATTAATATAGTAAGGGCAGCATCAAAAGACTTCAGAACTTTGATCAATATAGTGACCTAACATAATTCCAGAGTACTGACACTAATGCTACCCATCTCCTGAAAAATAGAGGTGACAGACTCAAGATGCAGCATTAGATACATATTTTCGGGCATGGCCAATGTGAGTTTTGTTTTGCTCGACTATGCCTGTTTATTACAAGGGCATTGTTTTTCTTCCTTATTCTATTGGGGAGAGTTAGGTGGGAGTGAGAGACAATAAACATTTGTTAATTGAAAAAAGAAAATGGTCGTGACATTTGTAAAAAGACATCATAAACATAATGGAAAAGCAGAGGATTTGAAGTTCTTATAAATCTATATTCTTAGAACTCCATGAGTATACGAAATACTTTGCAGGGATTTCCTAAGGACATCTCAAAGTTGAAACCAAACAAAGCTAGATATTTTCTCTCACTGTGTGAATTCAGCAATGCGTGGTTGCTAATGGCAGCTTTTGTTGCTGCTGGGCACCTTGGGCTGCCAGGGCTGCCATGAGCCTCCCCTCCAGGAGACCCGGAATTCTTGGGGGGAGGAGAATTTTCTATAAGAGCAAATCTGCCAAGACAGATCTGTCAGGATCCACCCGGAGAGCTTTGCTGTTCTCTGTGCTGACAAGAAAATAAAGAGAAATCAAAGAAAAGGCAAATATCTCCATTAGAGGCCAACCATAAATTAAAAAATATCCTGGGGATATAAAGCCAGGGGGGTGCACATGCATAGCTACTTATTTACCAAAATGAATGGATTGTTGACAATATTCAACAGCTATATTCAGTGAAGCAAGAGTTGCAGACCTGAATTGGTGGAGGAAATTTTCCATGTTGGGAATGTCCCTACAGCAATGAAATTCCAGGTGCAGTTCACATTAGGTTAAAACTTGTTGGTAGTGAATTTGACTTCACAGATGCATTAGTCAGGAACATGGGATCACATCGTGCAATTTCATGCCTGGCTACTCTATTCTACCTTCTTTTTTTAACCAATGAAATAGAAATTGATAATGATGATTTGACTAATAACCTGTTAAATTCATTGATTTGTAAAGCTATTCTGTTAACAGTTTCTACATAAGGCAAAAGCAATTTAGACAGTATATAAATTAAATTCTGGCTAGTGGGGTGTGCCACTACCCTAAGTGCTGTACTACATTAAATATAAAGCAATTGAGTAACAATGCAATTAAACAACCTGGATTCCTGTGCTGAGAATGGCAATGACACAAAGCCAGTAACACCATTCACTGATTCTCAGAGAGATGTTAATCTTGCAACAATGTGTGTGCATTTAATGCAATACAAATGAAGAACATTTTAAAGGAGTCTGCAAGATCTGCTTCACAAATGATAGAATTTTTTGCTGTTGGTGCAGTTAAGAAGTTGCAACAGTTAGAGTTGATTTAAAAATCTGAACAGGCCTTTCAAAATGTATACCATTGTATACAATTGGGACAGTTTGATATAGTGGATAAAGTATGCCAGGCTTGGAGTCAGAAAAGAATTGGGATCAAATACCTCTTCTAACACTTATTCAATTCATGACTTTGGTGAGTCACTTACCTTGTCTGAATCTCAGTTTCTTCATCTATAAAATGGGGATAATTATGCCATGTAGTATATGCCTCACAGGGCTGTTGTGAGGCTCAAATGAAAGTACTTAGAAAATGTTTTAGAAACCCTCAAGTGCTTGAATCAGTTATTATTATTATGAATAAGATATTTGGTGTCCATGAAGTATTATTATGTGTCGAGATTGGATACAGATTTTTAGAGCATTTAGAATATGAATGAAGGAATGAGTTATTGAATATGAAAAACTTGTAGTGCCCTAAGTAGTACCTAAGGGATCTGAAGGAGGTAATGAGCTTCCCTAAACACCTTCTCATAGATTGAATTAGGCTTTGGGGATGACTGACTTTGCCGTGTATTATTTTTCTGTTTCACTGCAATGTACGTTGCTAGGACAGATAATGTTGATAGAGTTCCTTGCCTTCAAATTCTACATTTTCATGGTTATACATTTTATTATTTGGGATTTCAGGCATGCCCATTTTTTAGATCCATCTGGTTTTAAAGGCATGTGTCTTTAAAAAAATATTAAAATACTGAAGTTTGAAACTTACAAGCAATTTTAGACCATTAAGCTCAACAAAGGATGCTCTGTGCTCTATCAGGGCTATTGGAAAATAAATTAGCAAACATATGGTAGTTATTTTTAAAGTATAGTGAAAGTCATGGTTAATTTATATGAACCTTTAAAATCAAAATAGAAATAATATGTAAGTGTCCTTGATAGTTAATCTTCTCTTCAATGATTCAAAAGAAATTAAATGATTTTTTAAAAAAATTCTTTGTTATTTTCAAAAAAAAATCATAGAATATTAAGACGTTAGCATTGGAAGGGATGTTAAAGGTTATTTAATCCAACCCCATGTCTAATACAGGAATATTTTATATAGTATCCTTGATATGTGGTCATACAGTCTCTCTCTCTCTCTCTCTCTCTCTCTCTCTCTCTCTCTCTCTCTCAGACTGGGTCTCCCTGCCTCTCTCAGGCTGAAAGTGCAGCAGCCACTCATAGCTCTCTGCTACTGCTAATTTTGGCAATGTTGACCTGCTCCATTTTCTTCCAGGGCAGGTTTACCTCTCTTTGGGCAGCCTGTCTCTCTTGGGAGTGGAGGTGGGGGTGGAGAGGCACTAACCCTACTGGTGCCATTTAATGGAAAAGCAAGATTGGCCTGATCACAGTTGCAGCTCAATACTCCAAATGCTCAAGTGATCTGCCAACCTTAATCCAGTCTCCCCAACAGTCTCTACTGTTAGGACTACAGGTGTGTGTGTGTGTGTGTGTATGTGTGTGTGTGTATGTATATGTGTATGCATGTGTGTGTATGTATATGCATGTGTGTATGCGTGTGTGTGTATATGTGTGCGGTGTGACCACTCCTGGCCATTCAATGTCTCCTTGAGAATGTCTAAATATGGGAATCTACGACTACACATGGCTGCCCACATCATGGTTGGACAGCTCTGTTTGTTATAAAATCTGCCCTATTTCTCCTTTGTAAAGCTGTGTCATCATATGTTAACATATATAAAGTCTATCAGCAAAACGACTCTGACTCCAACCCTCCCCACCCTGTCCCCAGTGATCCTTTCTTCAATTTTTCAGGATAGAGGTCTTTTTTATTCCTAGTACTATAAACCAGCAACCTGGCCCTTTTCTAAGGAATGAGGATATAGAGAACACTGTGACCATCTGAAGTCAATTTAACACTTTGTTGGTAAAATATAACTATAATTTACCCATATGACTACTCTGCGGCTTTCACTTTTCAAAGAAAAGACAAGAGAGAGAGAGGGGAGAGACTTGTAATTAAACTCATCCAATTCTAAAATTAAAGACTGGGAGTACAAAATGTTATTCAATTGATGCAGCAACTATTTTAAACACATGCTTCAATTTAGCATTTTGGTCTATAAGTGGAATTTGATCTACAATGGTATATTGGAAAGGGAACTAGGTATGAAATCAGGGGACATGGATTTGAATCCCAACTCTGCTACTTATTAGCTTTGTCACCTCTGTCAAGGCACTTGACTTCCATGGGACAGATTTCCTCCTTTATAAAATAAAAGAATTGGATTACATGATTTAGAACAGGTGTGAAACTCACTAGCTTGAACCAGATTAAGATGTAAATTGAAAAATGTTTAACAAAATAAGTAGTGATACACTACGACATAGATAATGTTAATTTGTGGTTCTCTAAGTCACTATGTGGCTCACAGGGAGGAATATGGTGGTTGCTTTTATTTTTTAATTTTTATTTTGACACTACTGATTTAGAATGTGCCTTCCAGTTTTCAATCCTACACACTGACAAGAGGGAAGTTAGGTCTAATGTTGCCCACCTCTAGTCTATAGCATTCAAAACAAATACTTTGACAGATTTCTTTTTGTACTCCTACCCCAGAATTGACTCAGTGATTTATTTTTTTTGCAAGTTGTGCAAACAAAAGCCCTAGTACAATACAGTTAAAAGACCTCAAAAACACTCTAGCAAATTTTTTACTTTTGTCTGTTTTTGCACAAATTTGCCTTCAACACTGACTTGGAACCAGATATATTCTCCAGTTTTTTTGGAAATGAAGCTGAAAAAACAAATAAAACAGATTTATACATAGCAGCAAAATTTCCTATGAAGCAATTTTTCCCCTCTAACATGAGGAAACTTGGAAGCAAAAGGAACATGGGGGAATAAACCCAAAAGAATCATTAGTAGCCCACTGTACAACTGACCTGATTTTCTGCATTTCCTTCTTTATCCCCATTCCATTACACCATGTATTTTCCATCTAAGTAGCTTCCATTTTAATAATCATAATATCTAATATTTACATAGCACTTTTAACTTTTCAAAATGTTTCCACATCTATTAGCTTATTTTCTGTTCACATCATTTGTCAGTTGTGTAAAGTAAAACCTGGTGATGTTGAGTGATGAATCTAAGGTCACACATACCTTGGCATGTCACTCAAACCTCAGTTTCCTCATATAGGGTATCCCAAAAGTCTCAGTGTAGTGTTAAGCTTTAATAGTTTAACACTGCACTAAGACTTTTGGGACACCTTGTATGTAAAATGAGGGAGCTAGGTTATATGATCTGTAAAGTGCCTTCCAGTCATAATGTTCTATGAGTCTAGTATCTAGTTAGTGGAAGGAATCAGGAGTAAATCCAGGTGCTCTGATCTCTAATCCCATGCTATGCCTTCTAAGCCTTACAGTCTTTGTTGCCATTTATGTAAAAGAACATGGTAGATGGATTTTTGAATTTGTAAAGAAAATGGTGCTCAGGTTCTATTATCTTAGTGTACCCTGAAAGTCAGTGGACCAAGCAGAAATTTTGAAATGCATGAGATATCTATATGTCTTTACTTTATGTAAAATACTCCATATATATCTTTCAGACTTTTTTTCTTGAAAACAAACAACAATCAACTGTAACAATTAAGTTGTAGTTTAATGGGTAATGCTCTGTGTCCCCACAGGATGTTGCACATCACTGGAGTAAAGAAATGTCAACTAACTTTGCTGTTGCAATATTAACATATCATTGTACATTTACAGATGGAAAGTACCTTAGAGTCCATCTACTACATCCTCACCTCCCACCCCCTTGTTTCATAGGTGAGGAACTGAGGGTCAGAGAAGCTAAGCAACATGACCAAGCTCAAACAGGTAGTAAGTAGCGGGACTGAGATTTGAACAAGAGTTTTCTGACTAAATGAAGCTGGCTTTCCACTGTCCTATGCTCCTTCTATTTCCAATATTAATTAAACTGGCTATCAGAGTTATTGCTAAGGCCAGGTGATCAAAGCTTATCCCCAGGAATCAATGGTACCTACAGTCCTTTGTTGTTGTATAGAGTCCTGACCTCATTGGGGTTTTCTTGACAAAGATACTTGAATGGTTTGGCATTTTCTTCTCCAGCTTATTTTATAGATGAAGAAACTGAGGCAAACAGGGTTAAGTGACTTGCTCAGGGTCACACAGATAGTAAGTGCCTGAGGCTGCATTTAAACTTGTCTTGCTGACTCCAGGCCTGGCGCTCTATCCACTGCTCCACTTAGCTGCCCAGTCCTTTAGCAAGATGAATTTTTACTTAGTCAGCATGAATCAGTGATCATTTCTTTAAGTACCTACTTTGTATTAGGTATTAGGCTAAGCAAGCGGAGGATAGACACCAAAAATTGGAGACAGTCTCTGTTCTCAAAATAGATAGCCACTAGATAAAGCGAGCTCTTCCCCTTCTGCTCTATTGTCCCATCCCCCCTGCAGTGGCAGTCACTTTAGGCTGTTTGCCTCAAATGTAGTTTATGGTATTTGCCTTGTGTTCAGTAATGCCAAGCTCCAGGTCTAATGACCATGAAGGTAAAATCCATATATTAACTTCCACAAGAGGAAGTCCACATTACCAAACTACCAGATTGGGATTATACTGAAAGAATACAAGGATAGGAGTAGAGGCTACAACTATAAACATTGAAAGGCTACTTTGCATTCTTCCCAAGATTCAGATGAATTATTATGATTATTAAAGATTCATAGAGTATACACAATGCTTTCAACATAAAATAAAGTCTCTGATGACCCCTTCTAAGAGTTAAAGGGGAAGAAAAATCATTAAGGGGAAGGAATCTGTTGGAATAAAGCAACAACTGTCAGTCCCATAGTAAACATTGTTTTAAAGCAGACAAAAGAATTCTACACTTAGAAAGTCCCTTTCTAAAGGTCTGTTTTAGGGCATGTGGTAGAAGGGTTATAAAACCCAGAGAGTCAAGATCCATGTCCTGTCCCACTCTTGTGGCTGTCTCCTAGGGCCTAGGGCCACGACAGTCTTCTGAATTTAAGTTCAGCAGTGGTGAAAGCCAGTCCTAGCTGTGAACATATTACAAAGGCATTTTTTCCACCTAGAAAAAAAAATCACTTCCAAATATTTTCAGAATGTGCTGGAATGGCCCTAAATTGAATGAACAGCTACCTCCATGGCTAGATTTCTTTACTTAGAGCTTTATAAATTTATAGATTTGGAACGGAAAAGACCTTAAAGATCAATTAGTACAACAGCCTCTTTTTATATGTGACGAAACTGAGGGCAAAGAGAGATTTCAATGACCTGCTTGAGATCATATATGTAAGCGACAGAGTTAGGATTTGAACTCAAGTCCTGAGATTCCGGGTTCAATGGTCTTTCCAGTGCACTTATGAATGCCATTACATTTAGGATCTTCTCCCTGAAACAAATTCTCATTTTTTAAAAAAAATACCTACCTTCCTCAGTATCACTGCTATAAGCCTGGTAATCATGGAATCTTACCGTCCTGGAAGAATTTTGATTGAGATCCACCTTAAGGGCAATGAGGAGGTGCAGTTGTAGGTGTGAGCAGGCTGCAACAGGTTACAAACAAATAATTAAGGAGGAGACATTGTGGAGAGATTGTCATCAAGGAAAAAAAAACAAAACTGAAAATGGTTATGGTTATGTGGAACGAGCAAGGGATGACTAATGTGTCAGCTCCTGGGCTCCACTGGTATCCTGGTGATGTAGAGAAAAAGAGACAGAGGTCTCTGGAAAGTTGGGTGGACTCCCTTTGGTGAACTTATGGGAACCCTATGGGAAGGACAGGCACGGATGGGGTGTGGTTTTCACTGCTGGAGAGAGAGAATACCCTCATTGATGAGATCACCCATGTATTAGAGCATCTGAGGACAATAGATTCAGAGCAGTGAGCTAAAGAAGTTTAACTCTTGTGTTGCCCAGAGGTAGAGTGGTGGACCTGCCCAGAGAGGCCTGGAGCCAGAAGACAACGGAATTGAATCTATATTCTGCCATTTATCAGCTGATTGGAATAAGCCAAGTCACTTCATGCCTCAGGGCCTTACCTTCCTCACCTGTAAAATGAGAGCTAAGGCAGGGAAGGTTAGGCTAGGTGATCTCCAAGGTGCCTTTCTGCTCCAGATAATAACCTAGCCATTTAGCACTTTAATGTTTGAAAAGCGCTTTACATCCGTTATCTTATTTTATCAGCACAAAACAACATGCCAGTAGTTGCTATTATTAGCACAGTGCCTGGCACAGAGCAGGTACCTAATAAGTGTTTACTAGCTTCTATTGTTCCCGTATAACAGATGAAGAAATGGAGGTGGAAAGAAACAAAGTGACTTTTCTAGAGCCACACATAGGCAGGATCTAAATTCAGGTCTGCCTGACTCCAGCTCCAGCACTCTAAACAATATACCATCTAGCCACCATCTGAATCACATAGACTAGGATTCTGTGATGACTCTCCAGTGTAAGAGTGAAGAAATGCCTTCCACCTCCCTTCAACTCCCTCCGCCCTCCTCCCTGATGCTATCACTAGCCTGATCTTCTTACCAGCTCACAAATGTGACATTGTCATTTGGGGGCTGTGTCTTGATAAGATGTGTGCTCTTATTCCGTTGGGTTTCCAGGCACAATTTTCATCTGACCAGTCAAGGTGAGGAATCCTGTGGGGAACAGCTCCCTCCCCTGACAACTGAGAGCATTGCTGCCTTCTGTCCAAGATGAACCAGGGGCCTGGACTAATCACTGCTTTCCCAGGCAGCCAGGCAGGGCAGCCAGGAGATGGGTTTAATGTGACCACAGGAAGAAATTAAGCTTGCCCTTCAGTTTTATGTTTAATGCTTGTGATTTGTGAATCAGAGTTTTATGTATAAACAGAGAGATCATTTACACATAAACTATGCATAGATGGGCTTTTATAACCATGGTACCATTTTTTTTTCCTTTCAGAATAAAAGAAGAAACTGTTTTATGAAGGGTTTTGGAATAGATAGAAATCTGTTCAGTTTTAATTTATGTTTACTTCCAACTTGTGAATTTTACAGAAAAAAAAAAAACTTCTGGCAGTTAGTCAGCAGGCAGGAGGTACATTTACGTACAGAGGGGATAATGAATTTTGACAGATGTGTACATGCCAAATATTATTATTTAAAGCGTTAGCCTTCTAATGAAACTGACAGAGATGGCAGAAAGATCTGGCATACAAGCAGGAAGATCGAAGGCCAGAAGAGATCTAATTAGGGCTGCCAGATATTTTTATTTGATGATTCAAGTTTGAGATGAAATGTTAATACTTGTAATGCTGGAAATAGGACAACATAAATAACTCATTTTCTCCCTTGTGCGCATTGGACATGTTTCACATTCCAATGAATCGAGGTTTGAAAGAGCTCAGCAAAATTGGAATGGGTACGTGTGGGTAATGACCCTGAGATAAAATTCACTTGTTTCTATTCATAAATATTTGAATGGGTACTATGTGGTTTGTATCCCAATACTTCTAATAAATAAAGGTTTGCTTTTGTTGGCTCCTTTATCTAATATGTTAGAAGAGGAAAGGAATAATAATGGCAAAGCATAAGATGAAACCATAACAAAAACATTGCTACATTATTACTTTATGCACACACGCACACACACATATATGTGTATATACATATACATATATATATACACATATGTAATTCAGTACTTCTAGTAGGATGTACACTCCTTGAGGGCACATGCATTCTCAATTTTTGGTGTCTGGATCTGCATAACCTAGCATAGTGACTGGAACATAGAGGTCCTTAGTATTTGAATTCGAATATGGTCACTCCCTCCATCTATCAAAGGGTTTTTAATCTGGGGTTTGTGAATTTTTTTAAAAAAAGTTTTTATGACTGTATTTCAATATATTTGGTTTCTTTTATAATCCTATGTGTTTTGTTTTACTTAATTAAAAACTAATTCTGAGAAGGGGTCTATCGGCTTCATCAGACTGCCAATGGAGTCCATGACAAAAAAGGTTAAGAACTTCTATACAGCTTCTAACAGGCTTAAAGCTGAGTAGACAGTTTTGGAGAGTTACTTTGCCCAACAAATTAATAATCTTGTTATATCTACCAAACCAATCCCACAGAATAGAGAAATGCTATCTCCTTGACATTTTATTAGCTGGATTCTTCAGAGCTCAAACTATGATGTTGTCACATAGGTTATGATAAATATAGACCTTTCATTCAAGAAACTTAGCTACAAAAGAAAGAGAAAAATGAGACAGTGGCTGGGAGAGGAGTAAGACAAACCTCTCTGAACCAAGCTAGTATAGTTCTCCTGTGACAGACTCACAGTTCATTGCTAGTCATGTACATGAAAGTTTTCAAGCTTACTATGGACCTAAAAGAATTTGTGTTTATCACTGTCATGTCATGACTAAATGTCTGAAGATGATTTTAGTGTAATACGACTTCCTTGCCATTCCATTTCAATCTGTTTCATCTCTTCAACTCAGATAAATTTCACTTTAATGTACCCCTTCTCAAGCTTGCCTTTTTGATTTAGTCCTACATAGATGATAGTACCTAGGTCATTGTTGTTGTTCAATCATTTCAGTTGTGTCTGACTTTTCATGACTCCGAATGGGGCTTTTTTGCCAAAGATACTGGAGTGGTTTGCCATTTTCTTCTCCAGCTCATTTTATAGACGAGGAAACTGAGGCCAACAAGGTTGAGTGACTTGCCCAGGGTCACACATATAGCTAGTGTCTGAGGGCACATTTGAACTCAGAAAGAGCAATCTTCCTGACTCCAGGCCTGGCACTCTATACACTGTACCACCTAGCTGCCTAGGACAAATAGGTACTGGATGTGAGATTCTTAATTTATATTACTTATGCTTTTCCCTATTGAATTCATGTTTGCTTGGTTTTTTCTGTCTGTAAGTTTGTCAATTATTAAAGAATTGATCAGTCTCTCTTAACCATTTTACTTCCTTCTGTTTATCAGCAAATATTTTTCTAAAAGAATGATTTTATACTAAATTAGCAGACAAAGATACGAAGATGTTGCTGGATTTTTAGGTCTGTCTTAATTTGTGTGTCTACCAACCATCTAGGCAGTCAACTATGCTACCATATCACCTCATGGGAATGGCAGAATCCAAGATGACTGAAGAGGATTGTAGCTCCTAAGATGACTTTCTAGATTTCTTTTTTTAATACAGGAAAGGTCTCATCTCTGATATGTATGGCTGACTTAGCAAATTTACTGGGCCTGTTTTTGTAGAGATAGGGTGTGTTCTCATGGCCTTGAGCAGACTCTAAGAAAGTTTCCCAGAGGTTCTGCCCTCCACATCTATAGATGTATAGACACGTAGTTTCATGACAACACAAGAAATTCAGATACCATTAAACTTGTTTGAATTCATTGTCTGAATTTCTAAAACAGCTAAACTATCTTGAGCCAGTTTCTATACGTTAAAGCATGTGGTGGGTACAGAAAAAAGTTACCATTCTCTTAAGATTAGTTCAATACTTCATATATTGGGGTATCTTGCATCCATGAAATGAACTAGTGAGCAACTACTGGGGACTAGCATAGTCCATAACACACACACACGTATACATACACACACATGCACACACACACACATGCACACACACACACACACACACACCCCTTGGAAAATAGTATTAGTCAATGAATGGGAGTGCAAGGAAGACTAAGAAGAGTCATTGATGGAGGCTTTGAAAGTGTAGCTCAGAGCAAAGAACTGGAAACAAAGAAGATGCCCATCAATTGGGGAATGGCTAAACAAATTGTGATACATAAATTTAATAGAATATCACTGTGCCATAAGAAATTACAAGCATGGGGGCGGAGCCAAGATGGCAGCTGGAAAGCAGGGACTAGTGTGAGTTCCAAGCCGAGTCCCTACAAAAACCTATAAAAAATGGCTCTGAACCAATTCTAGAACTGCAGAACCCACAAAACAGCAGAGGAAAGCAGGGCTCCAGCCCAGGACAGCCTGGAGGGTCTCTGGGTGAGGTCTATCCTGCACGGAGCTGGGAGCAGAGCAGAGCGAAGCAGAGCCCAGCATGAGCGGCGCGGACCAACCAGACCAGGAGCCGGGCGGAGTGTGCGCTGGTGCCCTGAATCAGTGAGCTGTGGCAGTTACCGGACTTCTCAACCCACAAACACCAAAGACAACAGAGAAGGTTAGTGGGAAAAGCTATGGGAGTGGAAGGAGTTCGCCATTCAGCTACTGACCCGGGGGCAGCGGAGGTGGGGCAGCTACAGAAGTACAGCTGCAGTTGCTTCCGGCCCCAGACCCACCTGGTGGGAGGAATTAAGTGGCGGATCAGAGCAGGAGTGCAGAGCCTGCTGAAGATCTAAGTCCAGTCCGGGTTGGGGGTTCTTGGGCAAGGAGGAGTGCTGGTGTGGCAGTGCACCCACTCAAGCTTGGAACATAGTTCTCTAAACTCTGCAAGTAGTCATACACCACTGAAAAACTCAAGGGTCAAGTTAGTTGGCTGGGAATATGGCCAGGCAGCGAAAATGCACCCAGATTCAGTCTCAGACTTTGGATTCTTTCTTTGCTGACAAAAAAGACCAAAACATACAGCCTAAAGAAGTCAACAAAGTCAAAGAGCCTACAACAAAAGCCTCCAAGAAAAACATGAACTGGTCTCAGGCCATGGAAGAGCTCAAAAAGGATTTGGAAAAGCAAGTTAGAGAAGTAGAGGAAAAATTGGGAAGAGAAATGAGAAGGATGCGAGAAAACCATGAAAAACAAGTCAATGACTTGCTAAAGGAGACCCAAAAAAATACTGAAAAATATACTGAAGAAAACAACACCTTAAACAATAGACTAACTCAAATAGCAAAAGAGCTCCAAAAAAGCCAATGGGGAGAAGAATGCCTTGAAAGGCAGAATTAGCCAAATGGAAAAAGAGGTCCAAAAGACCATTGAAGAAAATACTACCTTAAAAATTAGACTGGAGCAAGTGACTTTATAAGAAATCAAGATATTATAAAACAGAATCAAAGGAATAAAAAAATGGAAAACAATGTGAAATATTTCCTTGGAAAAACCACTGACCTGGAAAATAGATCCAGGAGAGATAATTTAAAAATTACTGGACTACCTGAAACCCATGATCAAAAAAGAGCCTAGATATCATCTTTCAAGAAATTATCAAGGATATTGCCCTGATATTCTAGAGCCACAGGGCAAAATAGAAATTGAAAGAATTCACTGATCACCTCCTCAAATAGATCCCCAAAAGAAATCTCCTAGGAATATTGTTGCCAAATTCCAGAGCTCCCAGATCAAGGAGAAAATACTGCAAGCAGCCAGAAAGAAACAATTTGAGTATTGTGGAAACCCAATCAGAATAATCCAAGATCTGGCAGCTTCTACATTAAGAGATCTAAGGGCTTGGAATACGATATTACAGAGGTCAATGGAGCTAGGACTAAAACCAAGAATCACCTACCCAGAAAAACTGAGTATCATGCTCCAAGGCAAAATATGGATTTTCAATAAAATAGAGGACTTTCAAGCTTTCTCAGTGAAAAGACCAGAGTTGAATAGAAAATTTGACTTTCAAACATAAGAATCAAGAGAAGCATGAAAAGGTAATCAAGAAACAGAAATTGCAAGGGACTTACTAAAGTTGAACTGTTTTGTTTACATTCCTACATGGAAAGAGGACATGGATGATTCATGAGACCTCAGTATTAGGGTAGCTGAAGGGAATATGCATATATATATATATATATATGTTTATGTATATATATAAGTGAATGTGTATGTATGTATACATCTATGTGTATATATATGTGTGACACAGGGTGAGTTGAAGATGAAGGGAAGATATCTAAAAGAAATAAAATGAAATTAAGGGATAAGAGAGCATCATACTGAGAGAGGGAGATAGGGAGAGATAGAATGGGGTGGATTATCTCACATAAAGGTGGCAAGAGGAAGCAGTTCTGTGGGAGGAGGGGAGAGGACAGGTGAGGGGGGAATGAGTGAACCTTGCGCTCATCAGATTTGGCCTAAGGAGGGAATACCATACATACTCAGTTGTGTATCTTACCCCACAGGAAAGAAGAGGGAGGAAGAAAAAAAAAATAAAAGCGGGGGGATGATGGAGGGGAGGGCAGATGCGGGTGAAGGTAATCAAAAACAAACACTTTGGAAAGGGGACAGGGTCAAGGGAGAAAATTCAATAAAGCGGGATGGGTTGGGAAGGAGCAAAATGTAGTTAGTCTTTCACAACATGAGTGTTATGGAAGGGTTATACATAATGATACACATGTGGCCTAGGTTGAATTGCTCGACTTCTTAGGGAGGGTGGGTGGGATGGGAAGAGGGGAGAGAATTTAGAACTCAAAGTTTTAAAATCAGATGTTCAAAAACAAACAAAAAAAAGTTTTTGCATGCAATTAAAAAATAAGATACACAGGCAATGGGGTGTAGAAATTTATCTTGCCCTACAAGAAAGGAAGGGAAAAGGAGATGAGAGGGGAGGGGGGTGATAGAGGGGAGGGCTGACTGGGGAACAGGGCAACCAGAATATACGCCATCTTGGAGTGGGGGGGGAGGGTAGAAATGGGGAGAAAATTTGTAATTCAAACTATTGTGAAAATCAATGCTGAAAACTAAATATGTCAAATAAATAAATTTAAATTAAAAAAAATCTGGACATATCTACTAAAAAAAAAAAAGAGATCTAAGGGCTTGGAATACGATATTACGGAGGTCAATGGAGCTAGGACTAAAACCAAGAATCACCTACCCAGAAAAACTGAGTATCATTCTCCAAGGCAAAATATGGATTTTCAATAAAATAGAGGACTTTCAAGCTTTCTCAGTGAAAAGACCAGAGTTGAATAGAAAATTTGACTTTCAAACACAGGAATCAAGAGAAGCATGAGGAGGTAATCAAGAAAAAGAACAAGAAAAAGAAATTGCAAGGGACTTACTAAAGTTGAACTGTTTTGTTTACATCCCTACATGGAAAGATGATGTGTATGATTCATGAGACCTCAGTATTAGGGTAGCTGAAGGGAATATGCATATATATATATATGTGTGTTTATGTATACATATGTATAAGTGAATGTGTATGTATGTGTGTGTGTGTGTGTGTGTGTGTGTGTGTGTGTGTGTGTGTATATATACATAGAGAGAGAGAGAGAGAGAGAGAGAGAGAGAGAACAGACACAGGGTGAGTTGAAGATGAAGGGAAGATATCTAAAAGAAATAAAATCAAATTAAGGGATGAGAGAGAAATATATTGAGAGAGGGATATAAGGAGAGATAGAATGGGGTAAATTATCTCGCATAAAATGGCAAGAAAAAGCAGTTCTGTAGGAAGGAAAGAGAAGGCAGGCAGGTGAGAGGAGAATGAGTGAATCTTGCTCTCATCAGATTTGACCTGAGGAGGGAATACCATACATACTCAATTGGGTATCTTACCCCACAGGAAAGAAGAAGGAAGAAGAAAAAGAAGGGGGGGATGATAGAAGGGAGGGCAGATGGGGGTGGAGGTAATCAAAAACAAACACTTTCAAAAAGGGACAGGGTCAAGGGAGAAAATTCAATAAAGGGGGATAGGTTAGGAAGGAGCAAAATATAGTTAGTCTTTCACAACATGAGTATTGTGGAAGGCTTACACATAATGATACACATGTGGCCTATGTTGAATTGCTTGACTTCTTAGGGAAGGAGATTCGTAAGCCATGCAGCCCAACCCTTACCTGAGTGAGAATCTCCTTTATGATATCCCTAATAATGGGACCACCTAGTCTTCTTTTGAAGATCTCTAATGAGGGTGAAACTGACTCTGGAAGAAAGCCATTCTATTTTTCAGTGGCTCTAATTGTTTCATTTTGTTTTTCCCTTAAATCTGACTCTCTACATCTTGTAGTCCTGCCCTCTGGGCCAGGCAGGATAATTTTAATTCATTCTCATGATGCATCTTCAAATACTTAAAGATAGCTGCTGTATTCCCTCCTAAGTCACTTCTTCTCCAGACAAAACATGCCTCACTTGTTCCTCATATGGCATGGTCTCTAGTCCCTTCATGATTCTGTTCTTAGAACAGTGCCTGACACATAGTAGATGCTTAATAAATGTTTGTTCCCTTCCCATCTTCTCTTTTCTCTTATATGTACAGTTTTTCTCTATGTTCTACAAATAAATCGCACCTAGAATAAAATACAATGCCCTCCATGGGGTCTGACTAGGGCAAAGTACCGTGAATTATCACCTCTTTCAACCTGGAGCTAGATGGTGCAGTAGATAGACCTCTGGGCCTAGTGTCAAGAAGACCTGCGTTCAAATCTAGCATGAGATGCTTACTATCTGTTTGACCTTGGGCAAGTCACTTAACCCCTGTTATCTCAGTTTCATTACCTGTAAAATTGTGATATTAATGGCACCTATCTCCTAGGGTTGTTGGGAGGATCAAATGAGAAAATAATTGTAAGGCACTTAGCACAGTATAGGTACAATATAAAAAGTAACAATTATTATTGTTGTTGTTGTGGTTGTTGCTCTGTCATTCATTCGTGTCTGACTCTTCATGACTCTGGGGAACATGCTGTCCATGAGGTTTTCTTAGCAAAGACACTGGAGCAGTTTGCCATTTTTTTTCTCCGGTGGATTAAGGCCAATGGAGGTTAAGTGACTTGCCAATATCACACAGCTATTTGGTGTCTGAAGGCAAAGTTGAACTCAGGTCTTCCTGACTTCAGGCCCTGGCACTCTATCCACTGAGCCACTTAACTGCCTCCTATTATTATTATTACTTTTTTAAACTAAGCCATTGACCACATGGGGAAAGATGGAAAATTGTTTTCTTTGAAAAAAATTCTTCAGATGCTTAATAATATCTCCTAACAACATGTTTACTGTACCTTAAATGATCTCTTTACAAGTTAGGATTTCATAGGAGATACCAAAAAAATCCAGGAAAATATAATGGTGGTAAAAGAAAATCTGCTTCCATATACAAAATAAGGTTTTTCTTTGCTTCCGCCAGTCCTCTTATGCCATATTTCTAAGAAAGTAAATTAAACAGTTCAGTTCTCTGTGGATAATCAATACATGCCCAGAAACTTGTACTCATATAACTCAAAGGACAAACATTATACACTCTCATATGCAATCCAACAGGAGCAGAACTTGTGTGATTTCTTTTCTCTTTGTTTCCTTGTCTTATTGTGCTTTATCTATGTCCCCTTTCCTTCCCTATCTATTATTTTCTTTCCCCTATTTCCTATTCTGCTTTCTCCTGGTGATTTCTTTTTATCTCTGGAATGCTGTTAGTCCTTTAGGACTCACTGGCTTTTCTCCCATTCTTTTTCTTTATCTTTCATTTTCCAAGACAGTATTTCATTTCTAATGTTGGTCCATATTAACCCTTGCCATATCTGGTTTGTTTTCCTCCAACATGTTGCTTTCTCCCTTCCTACCTGACAGCCTAGGCCAACCACCATTTTGCGTCATCTATTTTGATCTGTTTGGTTTTGTTTCAAAACTAAAAACCTTCACCTTTTATCTACACCTTCTCATCATGCTTTCAAATCCAATCCACAATTCAAATCATAATCTCTCTTTTTGTATCTAGTTCTTTCTTTCCTCCACAAAATCAAAGGAGATGGAGAATAAAGGTTTCAAGGAGATTCATTAATTCAATATTTTTGCTTCTTTGCCTAAAATAAATCTCAACATGAATATAGCCCATCATGGTTGTAAAACATTTTTATAATGACCAGCTCATTTAATTCATTTGATATGGGTAGTATGTGAAAAATTAGCCCCATTTACAATTTGTTTTTACTTTTAAAATTGGCATCTTTCATTTTGTGCCTTATTTGTTTATTTAATATTTTTAGTTTTCAGCATTAATTTTCACAAGAGTTTGAATTACTAATTTTCTCCCCATTTCTACCCTCCCCCCCACTCCAAGATGACATATATTCTGATTGCCCTGTTCCCCAGTCAGCCCTCCGTTCTGTCACCCCACTCCGCCCATCCCCTTTTCCCTTACTTTCTTGTAGGGCAAGATAGATGTTTATGCCCCATTGCCTGTATATCTTATTTCCTAGTTGCATGCAAAAACTTTTTTTTGGAACATCTCCTTTTAAAATTTTGAGTTCCAAATTCTCCCCCCTCCTCCCTTCCCAACCACCCTCCCTAAGAAGGCAAGCAATTCAACATAGGCCACATGTGTATCATCATGCAAAACCCTTCCACAGTACTCATGTTGTGAAAGACTAACTATATTTTGCTCCTTCCTATCCTATCCCCCTTTATCCAGTTTTCTCCCTTGACCCTGTCCCTTTTCAAAAGTGTTTGCTTGTGATTACCTCCCCCCTTTTTATCTCCTTCCTCCTTCTTTCCTGTGGGGTAAGATACCCAATTGAATGTGTGTGGTATTCCCTCCTCAGGTCAAATCCTATGAGAGCAAGATTTGCTCATTCCCCCTCACCTGCCCCCTCATCCCTCCCAACAGAACTGCTTTTTCTTGCCACTTTTATGTGAGATAATTTGCCCCCATTCTATCTCTCCCTTTCTCCCTCTCCATATATTCCTCTCTCATGCCTTAATTTGATTTTATTTTTTTAGATATCATCCCTTCATATTCAACTCACACTGTGCCCTCTGTCTATATATATATATATATATATATATATATATATATATATATATATATATATATATATATATATATATATATATATATATATATATATATATTCCCTTCAGTTGCTCTAATGTTCAGGTCTCAACTTTAGTAAGACACTTGTGATTTCTCTTTCTTGTTTACCTTTTCATTCTTCTCTTGATTCTTGTGTTTGAAAGTCAAATTTTCTATTCAGCTCTGGTCTTTTCACTGAGAAAGCTTTAAAGACCTCTGTTTTATTGAAAATCCATATTTTGCCTTGGAGCATGATACTCAGTGTTGCTGGGTAGGTGATACTTGGTTTTAATCCTAGCTCTATTGACCTCTGGAATATCATATTCCAAGCCCTTCGATCCCTTAATGTAGAAGCTGCTAGATCTTATATTATCCTGATTGTGTTTCCACAATACTCAAATTGTTTCTTTCTGGCTGCTTGCAGTATTTTCTCCTTGATCTGGGAGCTCTGCAACTTGGCAACAATATTCCTGGGAGTTTTCTTTTTGGGATATTTTTCGGGAGGCAATTGGTGGATTCTTTCAATTTCTATTTTACCCTCTGGCTCTAGAATGTCAGGGAAATTTTCCTTGATAATTTCTTGAAAGATGATATCTAGGCTCTTTTTTTGATCATGGCTTTCATGTAGTCCAATAATTTTTAAATTATCTCTCCTGGATCTATTTTCCAGGTCAGTGGTTTTTCCAATGAGATATTTCACATTGTCTTCCACTTTTTCATTCCTTTGGTTCTGTTTTACAATATCTTGACTTCTCATAAAGTCACTAGCTTCCATTTGCTCCAATCTAATTTTTAAGATAGTATTTTCTTCAGTGGTCTTTTGGAACTCCTTTTCCATTTGGCTCATTCTGCCTTTCAAGGCATTCTTCTCCTCATTGGCTTTTTGGAGGTCTTTTGCTATTTGGGCTAGTCTATTTTTAAGGTGTTGTTTTCCTCAGTATTTTTGGGGTCTCCTTTAGGAAGCCATTGATTCATTTTTCATGGTTTTCTTCCATCACTCTCATTTCTCTTCCCAATTTTTCCTCTACTTCTCTAACTTGCTTTTCCAAATCCTTTTTGAGTTCTTCTATGGCCTGAGACCAGTTCATGTTTTTCTTGGAGGCTTTTGATGTAGGCTCTTTGACTTTGTTGACTTCTGGCTGTATGATTTGGTCTTCTTTGTCACCAGAGAAAGATTCCAAAGTCTGAGACTGAAACTGGGTGTGTTTTTGCTGCCTGGCCATGTGCCCAGCCAATTATCTGACCCTTGAATTTTTCGTGGGGGTATGACTGCTTGTAGAGTAGAGAGTACTTTGTTCCAAGTTTGAGGGGATGTGCTGTTGTTTTCAGAGCTATTTCTATACAGCCAGCTCTGCCACACCAGCGCACCTCCTCCCACAAGAACTGCCAACCCGGACCAGACTCAGTTCCTATGCAGGCTCTACAGTCCTGCTCAGATCTGCCACTTAATTCCTCCCACCAGGTGGGCCTGGGGCTGGAAGCAACTGCAGTTGTAGTTCTGTAGCTAGGGCCTGTTCCGCCTGGCTCCCAGGTCTGGTTGGTCCTTGCGCAGCCCATGCTGGGCTCTGCTCCACTCTGCTCCCAGCTCTGTGTGCAAAAGAACTTACTCAGCGACCATCCAGGCTGTGCTGGGCTGGAGCCCTGCTTCCCTCCACTATTTCATGGGTTCTGTAGTTCTAGGATTTGTTCAGAGCCATTTTTTATTGGTGTTTGTAGGTTCCTGGGGGAAAGTCCTTGGCAAGTCCCTGCTTTCCAGCCACCATCTTGGCTCTGCCCCCAACCCCATTTACAATTAAGGAAACTAAGTCTCAAAGAGATGAAAATACTTGTTCAAGATCACACAGGGAGTAAATGATGGTGCTGGTATGCATACCCAAGTTTTCTTACTAATGCTCCTTACTCATAGAATTTTAGAGCTGGAAAGGCCATTAGAGATGATCTGCTGCAACCTTTTTATTTTAAAGATGAGCATATAGGTCCAGGAAAGTTGAATAACTTGCCAAAAATCAGCAGTCACCAAGTGGCAAAATTTCAGATTTGAACCTGTCTTAATATTCCTAGTTCAATGATGTCGTTTTCACTATACATTTAACCATGATTATTGTATTGTTGTTGAGTTGTTTTCAGTCATATCCTACTCTTTGTGATCCCATTTGGGGTTTTCTTGGCCAAGATACTGGAGTGATTTACCATGTCCTTCTCCAGCTCATTTCACAGATGAGGAAACTGAGGCAAACAGGGTGAAGTGACTTGCCCAGGGCCACACAGCTAGTAAGTGTCTGAAGCCAGATTTGAACTCAGGAAGACGAGTCTTCCCAACTCCAGGCCTGACATTTTACCCACTGTGCCACTTGGCTGCCACTGATTATTGTATTTCAAGCTTTAAAAAAATACTGGGGGATGGGATTGTATTTGACTTTATAAGTTGCATTGATTTCACTCGTGGGAACTTAGATGCTATTGACAGTCCAAAGCAGGGTGTTTCTGAGAGCCTCACAGTCAAAGGTTCTGGTTGGAGCTGAAGGGTAGAAAGGATGTGCTGACAATCTTCCAGTGAAAGTCATTGTCTTGGTTAGGCATATCTACTACCTCTAAAAATGACAGTTGTTTTACTTTCAGTGCAGAATGAGGCATACTTCATCAGACATGGTAAATATGTTTACTTTGCTATGCTTAACCTTATTTCTTTGTTATATAGAATTATATGCGTGTTTGTGTTGGGGGGTGTCATTGGGAAATGGTAGTAATGTTTTCAAAAACCATCAATAACATTCACTTTTTAAAATAAGAATATCATTGTCAAGGAACAGAGGGAGTGGGTGGTTGCTAGTCTCATATAATGATAGGATCTCAGATCTAGAAGGGCATATTTAGCCCAACTCATGCCTGAAACAGGACTCTCTTTTACATTGTCATGGATCAGGTGTCATCTAGTCTCCATTTGAAGACTGCCACACCCGCCCATCTACAATCCTATACTATCTCTCCTGCTTTCCACAATTTTTCAGACAGCAGTTCAGAAGTCATGCTTATAGGTTACTACAGTACTCTGGGGTATAATTCATCCTGACCTGGTATTAAGAGTCTTAATATTGACAATATTGGATACAATCTCAGGCCTGGAGTCAGGAAGACTCATCTTGCTGATTTCAAATCTGGACCCAGATACTTACTCCCTGCGTGACCCTGGCCAAGTCACTTAATCCTGTTTGCCTCAGTTTCCTCATCTGTAAAATGAGCCAGAGAAGGAAATGGCAAATCCCTCCAGTATCTTTTGCCAAGAAAACCCCCAATGGGATCATGAACAATCAGACATGACTGAAACAAATGGCGTCATCTTTTAGCAACTAAAAGTAGGCAGCAATGCCCCCTACAAGTGGACTGAGCTAGTTTTCTGTTGTTTATAGGGCTGGGCCTCTTTGAGTAAAGACTGACTTGTCCCTTGAAATGGGCCAGAGGTGTTATACCTAAATGGCTCTCAAAACTTAACTAGAACTTGGAATGGAAGAGGAGCGGGAAGAATTTGGGAAGAAGTTAAAAAGAGGCATATTTAGGCTATTATGATGATAACCTTTCTAATAATTACAACTAAGCAAAAGTGAAAAGGGTAACTTCAGACGGTAATGGGTGCCACTTCACTAAAAGTCTTAAGGTTGGACGATGACTTCTTGGGTATGCTGGAAAGAGAATTTTGAGATTCTGTGAATCTAATTCTTTAAATGCAGATATTATAAAATTGATTATAACCCTCAAGAAATGCTCAGGAGAAGGCAATAGATAATATAATTTAGCAAGAAAGAATATAACACACATGATCTGACTATACCAGAAGAAGCAGGCAACTTTCAAACACACAAAGGTTCAGATGCTTGGCCCTGTGACATTGGGCATTTTTGTCAATGACTTATCAGATCAGCAGACAGTACAAAACTAAGATCAATGATTAGCATGCTGGATGACAGAGTCAGGATCCAAAAAGACTTTGACAAAGAAGAACATTGGGACAAATCTGATAGATGAAATAAATACATATAATTTCAAAACTATCAACTTCATAAATCCAAGGTGAGGCAGGCATGGCTGGACAACCTTTCATCTGAAAAAGATTTGATTTTTTTGTGGACTACAAGTTCAATAAAAGTCAACAATATAATACGATAGCCAAAAAGCTGAACACAATCTTAGGCTATTAGAAGCATATAGTCTAGGACTAAAGAGGTGATTTTTTTGCCCTGATAAAATCATCTTTAGAACATTCTTTTCAGTCTGGGTGTCACCATTATGGAAAGGGGATAAACTGGATATTATCAAGAGACAGGAAGGTGATCAAGATGGTGGAGGGTCCCCTTCACCATGATCATCAGATCAAGTCATATGATTGTTTAAGAAAACTGGAAATTTTAAATTAGGGAAAGAGAAGATTTAAGGACATGATAGCTACTTTCAACTATCTAACCCATTACTTCCTGGAAAAAAAGAGGGAGAAGAAATGGAAGCAGGGTCAAATTTTTGTATTCTTGGGCTCAAAGATCATTGCAGATGGTGACTGCATTCATGAAATTAGAAGACACTTGCCACTTGGAAGGAAAACCATGGCAAATGTGTACAGCATACAAAAAAGCAGAGCCGTCACCTTGCTGACAAAGGCCTGCAGAGTCAAAGCTATGGTTTTTTTCAGTAGCAATTTAGGGTTAGGGTTAGGGTTAGGGTTAGTATGAGTTAGGGTATGTATGGGTTGGACTAGCTGCTGAGCACCACAGAATCAGTTCTTTTGAATTGTGGTGCTGGAAGAAACTTTTGAGAGACCCTTGGACAGCAAGGAGATCAAATCAGTCAATACTTAAAGAAATCAATTCAGGCTATTCACTGGAAGGCTGAGTACTGAAGCTTGAAGCTTAACTACTTTGGCCACATCATGAGAAGATGGGACTCGGAAAAGGTCCTGATATTGGGAAAGATTGAATGCAAACGGAAAAGGGGACAGCAGAGGATGAGATGGATGGATAGTATCATGAAAACATTGAACATGAACTTGGACAGACCGATAAAAGGGCCTAGCATGCTATGGTCCATGGGCTCATGAAGAGTCAGACATGACTGAGTAACAAAACAACACCGCCTGGGACAACCCCCTCTCATATGTAGCAATCTCTTGATCAGCTCCTGTAGGTTCAATTATCAGTAGTTGATTAGTAGATTTATATACTTAATCTTTCTCCTGAGCTACAGTCACATACTACCAAATGCCTCCTCGATATCTAGAATTAGATGTCCTATAGGCATTGCAAACTCAACATGTCCAAAATAGAACTCATTATTTTTCTCCACAAATCCTCCCCTTTTCTGAATTCCCTGCTGTTGGCAAGAGAATTACGACCTTCTTTCAGAAAACAAAAAAAAACAAAACAAACAAATAAAAAACCACAGCAAGGCCTATATGAACTGATGCAAAATGTAGTGAGAAGAACCAGGAGATCATAGTGCACAGTAACTGCAGTGCTGTAATGATGATGAACTGTGAAAGACTTAGCTACTCTTATCAATACAGTGATCCAAGACAATTCCAGAGGACTCATGATGAAAAAAATCCTATCCACCTCCAGAGAACTGATGAATTCCAAGTGCAAACTGAAGTATAAATTTGTCATTTTCTTTATTTTTCTTGCTTTTTAAAAGATTTGGCTAATATGGAAATATGTTTTACACGATTTCACATTTATAATTGATATCATATTGCTTGCCTTCTCAGTGATAGGGGAAGGGGTGGGAGGGAGGGAGAGAATCTGAAGCTCAAAATTTAAAAAGAAAAGAATGTTAAAAATAAATAAATAATAAATTGGGGAAAAAAAGAGAGACTCACTGCCCTCCAAGTGGCCCAGTCACACTCTCACCAGCATCTCATGTCTAATCCATTTTTACTTTCACAACATCTCTATCATATATCCCTTTCTTTTCATTTACAAAGCCACTCTCTCCATTCACGCAGCCACCTCACTCATTACCTCTCTCCCACAACAGACTTTAAGCTGATCTCCTTTTCCATAGTCTTTTCTACTCCAGCCCAGCCTCCACTTAGGTTGAGTATGTCATCATCCTCTATAACCCTTTACTAAATGAACTGTGGTGGATCTCTATTACCTCCATGACCAAATTTAAAATTCTCTATTCAGCACTTAAAACCTCTTCCCTGTTTTTCTAGTTTTCTTATACTTTACTCTCCTTTACATACTCTACCACCAGGCTCTACTGACCCACTTCCTGTTCCTGGTACATGACATTCCATTTCTTGCCTCCACACCTTGGCACTATCTACCAAAACTGGAATGATCTACCCTTTCACTCCCCATCTCTTAGCTTTCCTGGCTTCTTTCAAGATGTACTTCCAATTCTACCTTCAGGAAGAGTTCTTTCCTAGTCCCTATAGCTGTTAGTACCTTCTGCTCCAAGATTGCCTTCTATCTATTATATCTATGTATCCCTAATACCATATTGAGAATAGTGATATAGTAATATAAAGTATATATATATATATATGTATGTATGTGTATATATATATATATATATTTGTACTCACATAGTTATTTTAACTGTTGTCTCCCCTATATTTGATGGGTTGTTGAGGGAGATAGGGATAATGCTTGTTCTGCTTGGTGTCACATAAAAATCAGGAGCTGTGGAAAGAGTTTACAGAAATTAGAACTGGCTAGAAGTGTAATGGATAGTTTGGGGAGTTGGTGAGATTGCCCTCACGGAGAATCTTCAAATAAAGGCTAGATGTTAAGAAGGGTATATGAAAGCCCAAAGAGATCATGCTTTCTCTTTGATCATGCAAGATTACTTCCCAAAACACAATATACTTCATGAATGTATAAATAGTTTTCCATTTATACTTTTGTAGGATAAACATGTGCAGCTCCCATTTTCTGTAAAAAAAAATCATATTTCCACCAACTGTAAGATTTTATTATCCCTCAGTTTAACATGCGGATTATTTCCATAAGCAAGTTCCTTATTTCCAAATCTTCCTAGGTTCTTGAGGTTTTCCTCTAGTATTTTGTCTAAAGCAATGTGTGGTGACATCTAGAGACTTCAACGGTAGCTTTATGTTAACTCTATATCATCTTGACTCGTCACATAACATAGGTTCCATTGGCCTGTTTAGGGTTTCCGACAGACATTCTTTCCCACAACTTCAGTTTTATGTAGATACAGACTTGCCTGCTGAAAACGTGGTGCCAGACTTGTTCAGCACATAAACACTCAAGGTGACAGGAAACATTGATATTCTCCTGAAATTCCACTTCTCTTTATAAAAATGGCAGTGTCAGAATATGATAATCTTATTCCATCTCATCTCTATAAGATAGACAAATTGTGAGGAGATAAAAGTTGGCAAGGAAGATTCAGGGGTAAAAAAAAGCAAGCTGTTAAATTCTCAAAGGCTTCCTTGAGTGCTGTCATTCTGACAAAACAGTTCCCTTGGGCTGTTAGGTCATATCTAGTTTCTCAGTCTGGCAAATGATAGAATCCTCCAGCTGCCAGGTCTGGGTGATGCAAGTATTTAAAGGAAGAGGAAGAAGAGAGTAGGTGGGAGGGAATTCATGTAAAACCTCATGCTTTTCAAAAGAAGGTATGGTAAGGTCCGATACAGCTATGGGATGGAAGAAGGGTGGAATTTGACCTAATGAGAGATCTACATCTTCTTGGTTCAGCATCTCTTTGCATATTGACTTGTACATCAATTTCTTTAGCCCCCCTTCAGTCCTATAATTTACAGTAGACAGCTCCACCTGAACATCCTGGCAGCCATCTAACTCAAGATGTGCAAAACCAAACTTGGCATAATCCCCTGAAAGCCTATTCCTCTGCCTAATATAACTATTTTTGTGGATGGCATTGCTATAATTATATTCACCCACACTTGAAATCTGGGAAACATTTTAGAAAAATTGAATCTCAGAGCTGGAAGGGATTTCAGAGACCATCTAGTCCAAGCCATGCCTCAATCCTCACTTAAACACTTTTAATCAGACGTCCACTTGAAAAGCTTCAGAGAAGAGTAATCTACTATCTACTGAGTCATTCCACTGATAACCCTAGTTGTTACAGAGATTTTCCTTATACTTAGTCCAAGCTTGACTGTTTGTAACATTTCACCCTTGTTCTGTTTCCGATTCCTGGGATCAGGTAAAGCAAGGGTAATCTCTCTTCTTTGTAACAACTCTTACAATGACTGAAGAGAGTTACTAAATCCTACTTTCCCCAAATGTTCCTGCCTAAAGCTTCCCCCTTCCTGTTTACACTTGCCCAGGTCCTTCCAATGTTCATCTTATGGTTGAATGTAGGGACTTCTCACATCCTTGTCATTCTTCTCAATATACACTCTACCTTGTCAATATCCTTCCTAATATGTGGTGATCAGAAGTGAACACAACATTCCAAATGCACTCTGACCAGAGAAGAGTATAGGAGGATTCTGGTCCTACTAAACTGGTAACATATCCTAATATCATATTAACTTTATAGAATTTTATATTGTATTTTTGACTCATACTGAGCTTATAGAACATTAAAAGTTTTCAAGTCTTTTTTTTTTCATAGGAGCTATTGTCTTGCTAGCTGGCTTGAAGCTTAACATGAAAAAGGAAAAAAAAAATTAAGATCTTGGCAACTATTCTCATCACTTCCTGGCAAATACAGAGAGAAGAAAGAAACAGAAGCAGTGTCAGAATTCATATTCTTGAGCTCAAAGATCACTGCAGATGGTGACTGCATTCACATGAAAGTAAAAGACATTTACGCCTTGGAAGGAAAGCAATGGCAAATCTGGATAGCATACTAAAAAGCAGAGACCTCACCTTGCTGACATAGGTCTGTGTAGTCAAAGCTGTGGTTTTTTCCAGTAGCAATGTATGGCTGTGAGAGTTGGACCCTAAGGAAAGCTGAGCACCACAGAATAAGCGCTTTAGGATTGTGGTTCCAGAGAAGATTTTTAAGAGTCCCTTGGACAAGAAGGAGATCAAATCAGTCAATACTTCAATTAATTCAGGCTATTTACTGAAAGGTCAAATACTGAAGCTGAAGCTTAAATACTTGGGCCACATCATGAAAAGATGGGACTCATTGGAAAAGATCCTGATGTTGGGAAAGATTGAAGGCAAAAGGAAAGAGGGACAGCAGAGGATGAAATGGATGGATAGCATTATGAAAACAATAAACACAAACTTTAACAGAATTTGAGAGACAATGAAGGATAGAAGGGCCTGGTGTGTTGTGGTCCATGAGGTCACAAAGAGTTGGACAGGACTGAACAACTGAAAAACAACCACAAATTGTCTTGATAAATACCTTCCATACTTTCTGAAGTATTTAAAAAAAACACGGGACTTTATGTTTATTCCCATTAAATTGCATCTTATTTTGTTTCACCCATCACTCTAACCTGCTAAGGTTTATTCGGATCCTGCTTCTGCCATCCAGTGTGTCACCTATCTCTTCCAAATTCACGTCCTCTGAAAACTTTATAAGTATATTACCTATATCCTCATATGTATCACCGACAAAGCTATTCAACTTTTCAGGAACAAGGACAGAACTCTGAGGCACACTATTAATAATGACAACAATAACTTGCATTTATATAGTAGTTTAAGGTTTGCAAAATATTTTTCATATGTTATCTCAATGGACCCTCACAACATCCTTGGGAGGTAGGTACTATTATTTCCATTACAGATGAGGAAACTGAGTTTAAGAAAGGTTAAATAACACCAAAAATCAGAAAGCTAGTAAGTGTCTGAGGCAGGATTTGAACTTGGGTTTGCTTCACCCCACTTCCAACCTGAGCAGTCTAACCAATGTGCTACCTAGCTGATCTCCCTCTAGGATGACACTGATCCATTTATCATCCCTCTTTAGGCCCAACTATTCAACCAGTACTGAATCCATCTAATTTTAGCAACACTATCTTTCAACCCATCTATCTCCCTTCTTGTCTACAAGAATATTACAAGAGAAATGTTATATACATCCAGAGATCCAGTTGCACTAAGTCTATGGTATTCCATTGACCTAATAACATAGTAACTATAAAAAGGGGGTGGGGGTATCTCTGACACCTTACTCCTACATCCAATAAATCAAGTCCTGTAAATGCTTCATTCCTTTATCTTTTGTGTCTATCCCTTCCTTTGTCTTCTTCATCAATCATTCTAAGTCAGGGCCCTATTGTTTTAAACATAGACTATTGATATAGACCACAGTCTGTTATCCCAATCAATCTATTTTGCATAATATCTCTAAACTAATTTTTCAAAGCATCACTTTGATTATATTATTCTCTCTATCAAGAACTCCTAATAGCTACTGATTATTTACCATATGAAGTACAAATTACTCTGGTCTTGAGACTTCCATAATATATCCCCAAATGGCCTTTCCAAAGTGATCAATGATTCCTTTATAGTCCAATCAACACTGACTACCCTCCATTTCCCAAATATATCTTGCTTTTTGCTGACTTTGCCTCCATTGCTTTGGATAAAATCTTTTAGTAAAACTAAGAATTTTAGGGTCAGAAAGGAACTCTGCAGCCAATCAGTCTAAACCACAACCAGAAAGGAATCCCTACTAAAACACACTTCAGGGTTCACCGAGCCTCAATTGAAATATCAGATAAGATGAAACCCACCATCTACTATTTTTCGTTTTATTTGTCAATCTCCTCTTCTCCAAGCTAAAAATAATGAGTTTTTTTGACCAATCCACATGTGACAGAGGCTCAAGTCCCTTTATCATCATAGTTTCCTTCCTCTGAGTGTCCTCCAATTCATCAACATCCTTATTCATCTATGGCACCAAGAACTGAAACCAGCACTCCAGATAGGGTATGTCCAGGGCAGAGTACAGAGGGACTATCATCTCTGTATTTCTGGAAGCTATGACTTAATGTGTGCCCACATTGCATTAGTGGTGGTGATTGTTGTTTTCACTATCTTGTTACCCTCCTAGCTCATACTGAGGTTACAGTGCAGTGACACCCCCAGATCTTTTTCAAACTGCTGTCTAACCATGTCTTCCTCATTCTATGATTGTGAAGTTGTTTTCAGAAAGTGTTTCAGCAGTGGAGTGACATAGTTAGAACTGTGCCTCAGGAATATCATTTGCGCAACTATATGCAGGATGGTATGAAGAGTGTAGAGACTGGAAGCAGGAAGAACCATTATGAGGCTATCAGGATAGATCAGGTGAGAACTGACAAGGGCCTGAATGCAGAGGAATAGCATTCTACTCATCTACCATCTGGTTATCCTTTTGAGTAACATTAGCCTGGAAGGACCGATTCTTGATGAAGACATAGTGGCTTTTAAGGATCCCTGTTTCTTTTTTCTAAGTACTCCCAAACTATCTCCTTATGTGTCCTAGAATTTTGCCAGGAATGTATAAAAAGTTCATGGATATATAGAGTGAAGTTTCTGCCTTCTTCAAAAAAAATGGGACAATACTTGCTTTTCTCTAGTCCTATAGTACTTCTTCTGTTCTTTAAGAAGAAGTGTTCACTGACAGTGGCTCCACAATCACACCTGCCTGTTTATTTAGCACCCCATGATGGTATCAAGTCAACAAATAATTAGCAAGCCCTTACTATATGCCAGGCACTGTACTAAGCATTGGGAATACTAATTCAAGCAGAAAGAAAAGCAGTTTCTGCCCTCAATGAGCTTATGTTCTAATAGGGGAAAACAACACATAAAAGGAAGCTGAAAAGAGGGAGAGGGAGAGAAAGGATCACTGAAAAAAATGTAGAGAAGAGTTGGAGAGTCAGGAGTAGAGCCTAGAGAGGAAAGATGATACTGTTGGCCTAGATGCTTCCCTTTGTCTTTAATTCCTTGAGGGCAGTTAGACACTGACTTTCTCCTCATTTTTTTTAGGTTTCCACTTTTGGCCAACCATTTTTGTTTTTTGCTTCCCAGTGCAAAGATCATTCTAGAAAGAGAGAGACAAAAAAAGAAAGGCAGAGAAAGCAAAATCAGAGCACAACCTTTTCATTACTGTCCATTATCATCATCCCATTTAAGCAGAGCAGTAGGCCTATTCCTTCTTTGAACTTTCTCTTTTTTTTCCAATGTCACTTTAAAAAACCCACAAAAACCAACTTTTTTCACCAATCCTTAGGAATGTTAGAAGTTTCAGTTCAGCCCATTCTGAGCATTAGTGCACCTGACACCATTGTTTATGGTATCCTGTTACTATTTTCTATTAATTTTGAGTTATTTGTCTTTCTTTCCATATCCTATAGAATCTTTTAAAAAATTTATTTTGTTGATGAGTTTCTTATATATCCATATTTAATAAAACTCTTTAGGCATCTTCCCCTTTTTCCTACCATTGGAATAATTTCTGCTTATGATCTCAGGATTTTAAAGAGCTCCTTGTCCCTGTTTGGTCAATCTCCCCTTAAAACATAAAACTTGCCTATCCTTTCTCTGATGTCTTTGAAATATAGACTAGAAAATCTAGGCTTCATGTCAAACCATGAACAGCTTTCCTTTTCCCTATTGTGAAACTGAGAGCAAATAGCATTTCTACTTTGGCAAGCTGTTCCTCCTTGATGGTGGGAATTAGGATAAGTTCCCTTTGTCACTTATTCTACCTTTTAAAAAATGAATTAAGCATAAAGCCACATGGAAAATCAATTAGTTGTTCTGTTTTTGGAAGAAAGATAAAACACCCGCAGATATCTGGATACCAGAAGTCTTTCATCACTACAATATCATGTTTCCATATCAGGTTTCTTCTCTGTTTCCCAAATTCCTCATCTAATTATACCTTTAGTCCAGGTCATCTGTGGTATGCTCAATACAATATTGCTTTGGTTTTTACTTCTATTGATTCTCATGTAATTGTTCATCATTACATTTCATCCTCTCAGTTTCCTGGACTTCTCAAATGAGCATATAGTCTTAATATGCAGTGTTACTCCCTTCTTCTCCTTTTGTATTGAGCCAGTTCCTTTAGAATAATGTATTTCATACCATTCCACAGACAAATTCCACCCCTAGTTCCATCATGGTAGTGATATCCATGAGGTCAAATTTGCCTTCTAGAACTAAAAACTCAAGGTCAACTTGTTTGTTGCCTATAACACACATACATATGCTAAAACAAACACATACACATACGTTTGAGATCATGAGTTTGGCTTTTTTGCTTGGTTGCTTTTTGCTAGCTCTTTTCATAGTTATTATATTCCATGAATTATTGGTCCTTTCTTCTATTTTTCCGATTACTCTATATGGTACCAGGCTTATCAGATTACATGACCAGTTGTTTCCCTCCCCCTTGCCTTTTCAGTGTAAAGCTTTCTTGATTAGATTCACAAGAATCCAGACCCTTATTATTGGCAATTTGTTGTTGTTCAGTCCTTTTTCAGCTGTCTGGCTTTTCATGACCCCATTTGGGATTCTCTTGCCAAGGTTACTGGAGTCTTTTGCCGTTTCCTTCTCCAGCTTATTTTACAGATGAGGAACTGAGGCAAATGACTCACCCAGGGTCATACAGCTAGTGTCTGAGATCAGATTTGAACTTAGGAAGATGAGTCTTTCTTACTCCAGACCCAGCACTTTATCCACTGCACCACCTTGCTGCCCACAAAAGACCATCATTTCAATATTTTTAATCCATGGTCAGAATTCCAAATCCCATTCTCAAATACCATACCTGCAATCAGTTTTTCAAGAGCCAAATGTGCCTTTCTTTTCTGAATTTCTCTTCAATCAGCAGTAGCAAATATTTGCTAAAAGAATTGAATCAATGAAAATACTACCTGGGACCCCAAAGCACCAGTATTTTTGGTAACCCTCTTGGCTCACTTGAGCTAACTACTGTGGCAAAATGTTTACTTTAGAAACATGACACAAGGTGAAAATATGATGACATGCACAAACCTTGTCATTGTTCTTGAGGTGCATCTCTACTTCCCTACATTCTAGGCCTTGTATCCCCCCATACTGAGGCAAAGTTTAATTCATTTACTAGCAAGAACAACTACATAAGTCACAAGGACAGAAAATTAAATCCATCTATCTAGTGAGAACCCCCTTACATCTTCTCAGTAACAACTGAGATGATGGCTCTGTTCTCTATCATTTACTTCCCTGAATGTTGGGTTCTCTGAGAATCCAGGTAATTAGGTATTCTTCACACTTGACCTTCCCACTCTCACCTCTGCATTAGTGATGTCATACTACCTAACTCTGAACCAAAGGTCCTAAAGAAAGGGAGTGACTTCTTAGAAGAAGAAGAAGAAATCCATACCTATCATGCACCCCCTTCTCAGTTCTCCTCCTTAGAATCAACTCTTTGTTCAAGGCTCAGCTCAACTGCTATTTCTCCCATGAAGCTTTCCCCTGATGGCCTCTACTGTTCTCTCATATTACTCTGCATTTACTTACCTCTATGTATACATTTGGTATTCTTCCCTCCCAACCAACCTTCACACCCCTTCCCCTGAGTATAATGTAAGCTTCTTGAGAACAGGAAATGTTTCATCTTTATCTTTATATTCTAGCACCCAGGACAGTACCTCTCACACAGCAAGAGAATAATAACTATTTGTAGAATTGAAATTTAAAACCCTAAGGATCCCTAACCTTATCCCACAGTCACGGAAGATTACTTGCTATAATACATTTCTACAGGGATTGCAAAAGTAGTCTTTAGTTTGTACTTCCACAGCAAAAAAACACACATACTTGATATTTTCCACAAATAATCAAATTGTCTCCCCACTGTATGGTTTGCAATTATAATGCGAATCCCTGCCTCCCAGGGGGTCCATAGGTCGTACTTATATGACATCACAGTAGCTGTTCAATTCAATGGGAACAGCCTATCAAATTAATTGTTTGGCACGCTACAGGTCTTCCCCACTTCCCTACTTTCCCAATGTATTTCAGATTTCCTCCCTTCAACACTGTGTAAGCATAGTATTAAAGAACATTGGGTTGTACTTCTCCTATACAAGGATTATTTCATATTATAGTTACTTGAGCATGAATTTTATCCATTAACCAGAATGAAAGATCCCTCATGGGGCTTGTCTTATTTTTAGCTTTTTGTCTTCCCAATCCTGCTTACATATTAGGTAATTACATAATTACCTAATTACATAACCCTGCTGTACATATTAGGTGCTTAACAAATGTCAGTGAAAGAATGTTGTTGTTTAGTCATTTTCAGTCATGTCCAACTCTTTGTGTCCCCATTTGGGGTTTTTTTGGCAAAGGCACTGGAGTGGTTTGTCATTTCCTTCTCCAGTTCATTTTACAGATGAGGAAATTGAGACAAACAGGGTTAACTGACTTGCCCAGGGTCACACAGCTAGTAAGTGTCTGAGGCCAGATTTGAACTCAGGAAGATGAGTCTTCCTGACTGCAGGCTTGGCACTCTATCCACTGTGCCACCTAGCTGCCCTTAAATGAACAAATTAACTATTAAGAAAATTGGAACTCTAAAGGAGAAATGAGAGAGTTTAAGCTAATTGAGTATAAAGTTGTTAAAAATCAGTGCTTACATGAAATTTGAAGGAATGATTATTTTTTATAAAAAGCTTTAAACAATGGTGACAGTTCCATTTTCAGGGAAATTTTTCAGGTATCCTGAGTTCTCTTCTCTTTTCCCTCTATACTATTTCATTTGGTGAACTCATCAGCTCCCATGGATTTAATTACCATCTTTATGCTGATGATTCTCAAATCTACCTTTCCTGTCCCAATCTCTCTGCTCATCTCCAATCTCACATCTCCAACTGACTTTCAGACACCTTGAACTGGATATCCAGTAGACATCTTAAACATAATATGTCCAAAACAAACCCCCCTAAAGTCTCTCCCCCTCCTTCTCTATTATCGTTGAGTACAATCCCATTCTCCCACTCCCTCGGGATCACAACCTAGCAGTCATCTTGGATTCCTCACTATCTCGTCTCCCCCCATCCTAGCTGTTGCAAAGGCCTGCCAATTTCACCTTTGCAACATCTCTTGAATAGGCCCCCTTCTCTCCTCTGACACTGCCACCACTCTAGGGCAGGTCATCATCACTTCATGCCTTGATTACTGCATAGCCAGCTGGTGGGTCTGCCTGCCTCAAATCTCTCCCCACTCCAATCTATTCTCCATTCAGCCACTAAAGTGATTTTCCTACAGCTCAGGTCTGATCATCTAATCCCCCTACTTAATAAACTCCAGTGACTTCCTCTGGCCTCCATGAGCAAATATAAAGTGCTCTATTTGGCAATCAAAGGCCTTCATAACCTAGCCTTCTCCTACCTTTCCAGTCTTCTTACACCTTACTCTCCAACATGTACTCTTTGATCCAGTGACACTGGCCTCCTGGCTATTCCACATACTATCTTGGCTCTGAGCATTTTCTCTGGCTGTTTCCCATGCCTGGAATGCTCTCCCTTCCTCCTACACTTTCCTGATCTCTCTGGCTTCCTTGAAGTCCCAACTAAAATCTTGTTCCTGCCCTTTTGGAGCTTACAATCCACAAAATTGTTATTAATATCTATGCAATATTTTGCATGTTTTGTTGACTTATTTTATATTTTCACATGATAATAAATTCCCCACAATTGTAGGGTTATGTAAGATTCTACCCCTCGAGAGAGAGAAAGGAATTGGGTTTCAGAATGCGTTCTCTGAAATCAATATTTTTCACTGCATATCCTTGAATTTTCATTACTGTAATAATAAAAACAGTTGACATTTACATAGCACACTGAAGTAGGTAAGGGTCTTTATATACATTATTTTTTTATATTCAAGAAAATCCCTTGAGTTAGGCGGTGCTGATATTTTTAATCTCCGTAATACAGATTAAGAAACTGATACTGAAGAAGATAAAGTGATTTTTTCTGGGGTTACCATTCTAGGAAGTACCAGAGGCAGGATTTGAATTCATGCCTTTTCAATTCCAAATATAGCATTTTATCTACTCTGCTGCACATTGTGCATTTTCTACTATATCAGAGGCTTTTGTTACTCTGCATCAGTTCATACAAATCTTTTCTTGGCTCTCTGAAGTCCTTATATTTGTCATTCAGTCATTTACCAGTTAATGTGCACATGCTTTGTTTGCAGTTTCTGAAATCACAAAGGTGCTGCTGTGAATATTTCCTTTTGTATGGGGCATTTCTGTTATCATTAACATATTATTTACAATGAAATAGATTTTATAATAATAAACCAACTTAATTTCAAAGGCCTTTAACTGAAGCAAAAAATAAAAGTTTTTAATATATTGATTTGTAAACTGTTATCATGAAATAACTATATTTTATGATGAGCATATATATCCTTGAAAATGAAATATATGTATATATACATCTATATATATGAACTGTATAATATAGTGTTTATAATGGAAAATAAAAATTAAACATATGGAATTAATCAGTTGCTTATTCGATTTAATGTAAATATCACAGAATTTCCCTTAAAAGTGTGATAAGACACCCAATTGAATAATACATTAATTCATTATCTAAAAGAGAAATAGATGCTGATATGATATACTATGCAATCCTGTGATGAAATTTCTTATTTCTTCCCTTTCAATGCTCCCCCTTTTTAAAAAGGCCTATTTTTAGGCAATATTTTACAACCATCACACACCATGCCAAAGAAATGTGTTTTGGTACAACACTGATGCTGCCGAGTAACTGATGTATGTATGCACTGAGTACTTTCCTATATCATCTTTTTTAGCAGAGGCAGCGTCTTGCTCCATTGATGTTATTACATTTATTTTATAAGCCATAAAGATTTCAATTCCTTATCAAAATTTATAGAATTATATGTACATTGCAGTGCAGGCAATTGAAGTTTATATTCTTTGAAAGATGTTAAAGTTTGAAGTTCCTAACTCTTGGCTTAGTTTAACAATTCTCTATTATTTATACTTCAGTTGGTATAATGGTTCTATGTCTTACTAATAAAAATGAATATCAGCAAAATAATAAAAAAACTGTTATCGTTTAGTAAAGGGAATAGAGCTGAAGTAAGTTGCCACCAACTGGTACAAAAATACATCTACTTGTTTCAATGTTGCACAATAAAGCATATTATTTGCCAAAAAAACCTAAACAAACTGAAGAATACAAATATGTTTTATGTAGAGGAGTTGTTCTCTACCATCCATTAATTATCAAAGACTTGAAGTTTACTAATTCATATTCTGTGTAACTTCAGCCAACTAATTTAACTTCTCTGTGCCTCAGTTTCCCCATCTATAAAATAGGAATGATAATAGTAAGTACTACTCATCTAAGTTGACTCTTGTGAGGAAATCACTTTGTACATGGTAAAACAAAACCTAAGGTGCAGTGTTCAACACATGCTTGTCGATTGCTTCAACAGTATGAAATGTTAAAAGTGAGCCATCTCTTTTGGTTAGTTCAATAGGATACAGTAAAGAGTTAATAAAACCCAGGGCTTAAGTTTAATTCCCCTAGAGGCTGAAAATGTTTAACTACTGACCCTCTGGGGGAAAAATATATTTTCAGGGCACACTTTTCAGTTTAATCTGTCATTAATATTTTTATCATAACCTTCCTAAGTCTAGACAATCAACAAAACAATACTTAAACCCTGATTTGTAGTGTTTTGGAAGCTTAAGCTCACTCTGAAAAGTTAACATTCAATTCTCCTGAGCCAGAAGGAGTTTGCTACAGTGTGTCCCTGCCCAGTGATCAAACTCTATTATTCGATGCCCTTCTCACCCCACCCTTGGGGTGAGGGAAGGCTAGGACTGTATTGAGGTTACATAATGCTCCCTTAATTCTAGTTTTCTTTCAAGTGCTAGATGCACAAGCATATATGAAATCTAATAGATTAGAGACCTTGTAATACAGTGGTTAGCATACTAGATTTGGAGTCAGGAACATTTGAGTTCAAATCCTACATCTAATCCTTACTTAGAGTTTTACCATGGGCAAATCATTGAACTCATCTGAGACTTATATTCTTTATCTGGAACGTGGAGATAATAACACCTAACTCACAGGGTTTTTTTGAGGTTCAGATGAGATAATGTATTTCAAATGCTATGTAAATATCAGTTATTATTATTATGACTGTAAAACCATCTCCATTGACTATAGCGAAAGCTGTCCTAACCTCATATCCTACTGATTGTCATTCAGTAGCATCATCTTTGTAATAAACAGTGCTTTTTATTAAGGAATTTATAAAGGTTTATGTACAATTAGGAAAACAATACATTAAATCAGGCTGATACCAAGTAGACAAATATCTACCTATTTTTCTACAGTAGATAGAAAGAATCCCTTTTATAAGGACATGTAAATAAAAGTGTTCTGGGTGTTCTTATTACATTTTCTAACAGTGAGAAAGCAGAATAAGGAGTATGGGAAAGGCACTCTCCCATCCTTTACTCCACCCTCATATCTCTCTACCACTAGGTCTTTGCAGAATCCCTAGAACCATTACTTCCTGAGATCAAGCAAATTCCTATGAAAGCCTCCAGACATTCCTCACTTCTCTAATAAACATATTAAATTTGTTAATGAGTGGTGTGGGGTGGTATGTTTGTTTGTATATATGTATGTATACGTGTGTGTGTGTGTGTGTCTACATCTGTGTCTCTGTATGTTAGAGCAAGGGACTCATGGAGAATAAAAGGAATTGACTCTAAGATGGAAAAGACCAACCGACATTCAAGACTCAAACAGCCCAAATAGAAAATTTATTCATGAATGACTCATTCTAGTCCTTTCAAGAGATTAAACTTGTAACAAAGAAAGACAGGAGCTCTTAAGGGATGTACATGATCCGTAAAACGGAAAGTGATTCTTAGATGTTGAGCAGATGGCTGGCTTACAGGTAATTAAGTAAAAGAAATCTCAAGGGACAAACTATGGCCCTCTAAGTAGATATGAAATCTGAAGAGAAAATGATTGTTTCAAGCCCAGGTAGCAGAGCCAGGACAGTCTCCTTGCTGTCTTGTGAGGTGCCATCTTCTCTCTGCGTTACTTGTCTTCATGTTCTGCCTGCCTAACTGGTGCCGTGAGTCAGAATGTCCAGGGCTGTGCTTTGTATGATACCTCACAAGTTGTGTCCTTCATGAATGCTCATCAATGATCTCGAATGACACCATGGCAGGAGGACAGCATCACGCCTTGGAGATAGAGTGGGTGTAGCTGAAAGAGCATTGCAGTTAAGATGGAAGACCTGGGCTTGACTCCCTGCTTTGAAACTCATTAATTGAGTGAGTAATTGTAAAATGAGGATAAGTTCATTACACTGAGGATGAGAGAGGCAGCATGGGCACTATGGACAGAGTGCTGACTTTGGAATAAAAGGAGTTGGTTTCAAATCTTAATTTTTCACTTACCATCTGTGTGTCCTCAAACAAGTCATTTAATCTCTGTGGGCCAAGGTTTCCTCACCTGTAAAATGAGGGGATGGGACTAGATGACTTCCAAAGTCCCTTCTAGCTCTAAATCCATCATCCATCATCTTAGGATATTAGGATTTGTATTATCAAATACTACTTTGCTTACCTCCCTCACAGAGTTGTTGTGAGGGAAGTACTTTGTAAACCATAAATGTAAAGTATTAGGGTAACCCATGGCCTAGCAATATGAGAAATTATATTATAGGGCTCAATTAACTACCATCACCCCCACTGAATGAACCCCCAATGGTTCCAATCACCTTCTCTACAGCTTTTTTTCCCCACCCAGAATTGCCTCTGAGAAAAAAATCAGAGTGTAGCTTATCTGTAAGTCTTTACGCATATGGGAAAAAGAGTCTCCAGAGTCAAAGAGGCACTCAAGGCAGTAATGCATATTGGGTCCAGGATATCTATTACTTAACCCCGAAGAAAATGTAAAAATCACAAAATAGCTAATAAGTTATCTATATAATCCCTCTCTCTATCTCCACTCTCAGGGCCAAGTCAGTCGTCCAAACCCACAGCACCACCTTTGGCTTATATTGCCCTCAAAAAGTAAACAAGCATGGGTTTGATAAGTTGGCAACCCTTTAGCATTCCAGGGTGCCCCTTTTTTCATCCTAGGAATCCATACAGTCCACCAACCTTACTACCTTACATGGGATTAGAGGCTTCCCCTCACCTCCCAAAAGGAAATGTGTTTGGAGTTGCTAGACAAGTAATCTCCCAAATTCCCAGTGAACTTTTTCATCCCCAGAGGTACCTATAGGAATCTAACCTTAGGGTACTACACTGAGAGATCTGATTTCTTCTAGAATAAAAATGAATTTGGGGTTGCTAGAGAGGCAATCTTTTTCCCATTATTATTGTGCTGTGGGAATAACTCATAATTAGAGAAAGTGAAGTTCGAATACTTTGCTCCTCCATGTTGTGGCTTTAGCCTTATGTGGCTCTGCCAGCTGTGGGAGGCCACATGCACAATCTTGTTTTCCACAAGAAACTGTCACTGGCCCAAGAGTTCCTCTCCTTCTCTTGTTAGAACTCTGGATTCTGGAACTTTCAAACTTGGGGTTGACAGAGAGGCAACCCTTAGGTTGGCATGGCTCAGGATTCCTGTTCTCCCTTTAGAAGAGATTTTGAAACCCTTGGACTTGAGGTTGATAGAAGGGCAACTATGATATTGGCACTGCAGTTGAACTCCTTTTTTCTCTATGGATTACTGAAGTACAGGTATTCTCACTACAAGGCTGCTTCCACTCTCCTGGGGCCTCAGGGTGCCATGTTTGATTCAGCATGTTCGATTGCCCTATATCCCTACTATTGCCACTCCAGAACTGGGAGGGGTCTAGACACTCTCAATGCCCTGCCTTTTTCCTGGTTGTGAGCATCCCTGGGGCTAAGAAGTATGGTATGTTAGTTCAGGGAGGGGGCGGTAATCTGCAAGTTCCCCCTCCTCCTGCCCAAGATCATAGTTCACTCTTAGGGCCCTGGTCTCTGAACTGTGCTCAGAAAAGGTAAAAAAGGGCAAAAAAGGATGCCTCTGTAGCTGACTCCTCCCACCATTTTTATACTCTAACACAAAGTCATTAGCTGAACTTAAGTAATATTGCACAAGCAATGTTTTTGTATTAGTTGAGGAAACTTGGTCATGTTGTACGAGTTAGCTATAAAATAATGAGCCAATTTAGAACTGGGGATCTAAGTGGTCTCGGAGAGGAGAGCCAAGGACTCACTGAGTGCTCCAATCTCTGCCTCACCTCCTTTCTCTCACCCTTGGCCTGGAGAAGTCTCATGAATTTTAAATCATCAGACTTTTCATTGGTGTCCCAGTGGTGTCCTCTGAACAACAGTGGTTGAGAGCATTATTTACATCAGGAATACAGGAGATTGGATGCAGTGAGGAATGTCAGAATCAAGGATCTACAAGTTGCCCAGGAGAAAAGCTATACCACACCTAAGGTGAACACCTCAAAGACTCCAGCAAAAGGATTTCTACTGTGTTTTACCATATGTAATCTCTAAGCTTGAGCCCACTTTCCTTGGATCTATACTTACTCCTGGAAGAGTATTTCACACACTTATTTTTGGAGGGGTTGTGGGAAGAATGTTTTATATCAACATTTCTCAGTTCTCGTTATACTATCTCAGTAAATATCCTGAACTAAAAGTTAATTAAGTTTTCCTGGCTTCCTGATACCAATTGTTAATAATGGACAAAATACACAGATGGGGTCTCATGAACTACAGTATCAGAAAGATAACTCAGTCTCTCAGGGTAAACCCTAAAACCCTGAGGGGACTAGCATTAGCTGAACTCTGAGACCTGGCCTGTCAGCAGAGTGGGCAACAGGAAAGTAGCTGCAAAGTATTCACTATATTATCATTGGCTGTGGCACAGAATGGCCATAAAGAAAATGTTTTATAAGCTGAAGAGTGCTATATAAATATTCCTTCTTTTTCCAGCATCCTCCATGACATAAAAATAAATAAACTTTAGACCTTAATTGAAATTGTTGAATATGCTATATGCTATTATAAAAAATGCCTTTATACCTTTGACCTGACTCATAAGAAACGTAGTCTATAGCCTAAACCTTTGGTAAAGGAAGAATTCGTTTTTCATTCATTTTCTTGAATTAAATAAAAAAAATTAGTGATTTGGTGAACAATCTTTAGAAAGTTTGTTTTCCCAGTTTGCTCCTCTGACTGAAATGAACAAATTCATCTTCTGCCACCAAACTGCTAGTCCAAATGTCTCTGGGTGGCCAAATGACCACTGTAGCTTGTTACCCACCTAAAAGTGAAAGAAATATAGGTAGTTTCTCATGCTATTAATAAGACGCCCAGGGGAATCAAACTCTGATTTCTCTTCAGAAAGAATTTTGTCTTGCTTTACCTCTTTTCCATTTTCAGATCTTTCTTACAGTTGAATACATTCCAAAATTCAAGGAACTCACATGCCTCTTAAAATCATAATTATTGAAGATACCTCAAGTTCTACAAAACCAGGGTCAGGAATCATTACTTCCACAAGTCAGATAATGTTCAATAATGTGAGATTAATAATGAAGAGGAGAAAAATATAACAGACCATTAATTTGTTTTATTGCTTTGTGCCTACAGTGATGCATTGTGTCTTTTAGTTATCAGAGACTACCTGAGGACAACCAAGAAGGCACTTGAGTTCATGTAATATGAGGATTGGTTAAAGGGGTTGGGTTTGTTCAGCCTAAAGTAGAAAAAGGGGAAAGGAAATCTAATGGGTATTTTCTAATATTTAGAAGATTATCATCTGGAAAAGGGATTAGATTTAGTCTCACTTATTGGTACGAGAGAATGATGCAAGAAAAGACTTCCTAACTTCTTTAATAATGTCCAGAAGAAGAATGGGCTACCTCAGGAATTAGTAGGCTTTCCCTCACTTTTGTTGTTTGTTGTTGTTGAGTCATTTTCAGTCCTGTCCAACTCTTCCTGACCCCATTTGGGGTTTTCTTGGCAAAAATACTGGGCTGGTTTGCCACTTCTTTCTCCAGCTCATTTTACAGATGAGAAAACTGAGGCAAAGAGGGTTAAATGACTTGCCCAGGGTCACACAGCTAGTATGTGTCTGAGGCCAGATTTGAACTTAGGAAGATGAGTCTTCCTGATTCCAGGCCCAGCACGCTAGCCATTGCATCATCCAGCTGCCCTTGTTGCCTGTGGTAACTCTTAACAACAAGACAAACCAAAGCAAAACAAAACAAAAAAAAAAGATACACTCTTAAGTGTGAGCTCTGGTAGCTGAAAAGACAGCCTGCTACAAAAGAAAAATCCAGATCTTTGAAAGTAAATCCATTCATATCCTTCCATGTTGGGAAGGGAGAAAGGGCAGAACACAAATCTCTCCCACAACCACTGTTGACCACAATGTCTTGCAGGTGAGTTATTTACCCAGCAAAAGAGAGCACACTCAGCAGGACGCAGGCCAGTGAGTCAAGACCCAAGACAGGAGGAGTTCTGTGAGAATTAGCCTGAGCTTTAGTCATCAGGACTCTGAGAGGAAAAGGACTGGCCTATATGCCACTTCCTATGTGAAGCCTTTCCTGATGCCCCTAATTATCAGTGCTTTCTTCCTCCTCAAATCATCATGTCTGAAATTAACTTTTTACATGTTTCATCCCCCACCCCAGAGAATATAAGCTCCTTCAGAGCAGCAAGCATTTTCCATTTTGTCTCTGTATACCCAGAGCCTAGCACAGGGTTAGGTACTCAACAAATGTTTACTAACCACCTTTCTACGGGATCATTTCCTACTGCCTACGAATATGTCCATGTCTTCACCCATCCTAGAAAAATCCCATCACTTGATCCTTCCATCCTTGTTCACTATTTCTCTTCTATCCTTTGCAGCTAAACTCCTTAAAATTGCCATATACAATAGGTACCTCAACTTTCTTCTCACTCTCTTCTTAAGGATCTTAACTTAACAATCAGGCTTCCAACCTTATCATTTCACCAAAACTTCTCTCTCCAAAGTTACTAGTGATCTCTTAGTTGCCAAATCCAATGGCCTTTTCTCAATCCTCACACTTCTTGCTATCTTTGCAGACTTTGACACTTTTACTCACTCTCTCCTCCTTGATACTTTCTTTTGTCTAGGTTTTCTCTGAACACTACTCTCTCCTGGTTCTTCTCCTACCTATCTGACCACTCATCTGAAGCCTTTGTTGTATCCTCTTCCAGATCATGCTGCCTAACTGTAGGCATCCATTGGGGTTATGTCCTGAGTCCTCTTCTCTTCTGCCTCTGTACTATTTCACTTGGTGATCTCATCAGCTCCTATGGATTTAATTACCATCTTTATGCTTATGATTCTCAAATCTACCTTTCGGTAATACCAAGTAGGGTGGGTGTAGAAACAATTCAGCTACCAGCTACTGTGGCTGTGTAAGACTGACAACAACCAACACACAGAAGGCCACTAACACAGGTTCTTTTGATTGGCTTTACTAAGGAAAGTAACTTTAAGAGGTTAACAATCTCACTTTAATCCAACATACAAATATCATTCACTTAGTTCAGGAGGAAAAACCAGCAACCTGAACTTCAGAGCAAATACAAACAAATTACAAACATACATTATAAACAGACCAAATACAAACCAACATCTGGGTTAGCAAAGCCTGGGGCGGGGTGGGGGGGGCGGTGCAGCTATAACAGCTTGCCCAGAGTCACATGCCACTTTTCCAGTGAGTGAGAGCCCCAAAACAAAACATCTAGGTTTCTTCAAAGCCAGGGGGCTCTTAACAATGGCTACCCAGAGTCTCTACATCAACACTCCTCCATTAGTGAGCCCCAAGGGAGAATGCCAACCTCTGGGTTTATATATATCTTGTTCAGGGTCTTGTTCAGTGGCCTAAAAGCTTCTGACATCACAAATATGTGACTCAAACCCCTGTAAACTAGGCTTTCCCTTGAGGCAAGGAGGTCATCAGAGACTCCTGATTTAATCAAAGAAACAAAGGCCAAATTCTTCAAGGGCACTTGATTAAATAAATGCTAAAAGGCCACCTTAATTACTGATACAGTGGAACGTTTTGCTAGTTTTTGTTTGAGTGCTTCTCAGCACTAAGGCAATCAAGTGCCTTTGATTGAGTCTTACCTTTGTTTCAATTAATAGTCTTTGATTGAGTCAGGAGTCTTTGACAACCTACTTAGGTCACAAGAAAGCCTAAGGCACATAAGTTTGAGTCACACGGTAGTGGCTCCCTCTGACCCTGAAAAAGGGTATATATACTCTGAGGTCAGCATTTTTGCTTGGGGCTTTCACTCACTGGAAGACTATTTGTGTGATTTGACCAGACAAGACTCTGGGTAGCCATTGTTAAGGAGCACCCCCCACCCCAGCTTTGAAAAACCCAGCTGTTGTTGTTTCTCTCTCTGTTAACTGTTTATGTATTGTATTGATATGGATAGACTGGTTTGTGTTGTTTGCTCTGTTTGTATAATTTCTGCTTTTAATTTCTGTTTGTATTCTCTCTGAAGTTCAGGTTGCTGGTTTTTCCCCCTGAACAAAGTGATTGAATGCTATATATATATATATGTTTAATTAAAGAAAGATTGTTAACCCCTTAAAGTTGCTTTCCTTAGAAAAGCAGATCAAAGAACCTGTGCTAACAGCCCTCCTGTGTGCTGGTGTTATTGATCTTACGCAGACACAGTAGCAGCAAGCAGCATTGTTGTTACACTTTCCTGTCCCAATCTCTCTGCCCAGCTCCGATCTCACATCTCCAACTGACTTTCAGACACCTTGAACTGGATATCCAGTAGACATCTTAAACATAATATGTCCAAAACAAAACCCCCTAAATTGTCCTCCCTCTCCTATGTTCTCTATTATTGCAGGGTGCAATCCCACTCTTCCACTCCTTCAGCATCACAACCTAGGAGTCATCCCGGATTCCTCACTATCTCATCCCCCTCATCCAAGCTGTTGCAAAGGCCTGCCAATTTCACCTTTGCAACGTCTCTTCAATAGGCCCCCTTCTCTCCTCTGACACGGCCACCACTCTAGGGTAGGTCACCGTCACTTCATGCCTTGATTACTGCATAGCCAGCTGGTGGGTCAGCCCGCTTCAAATCTCTCCTCACTCCAATCTATTCTCCATTCAGCCACTAAAGTGATTTTTCCTACAGCTCAGGTCTGATCATCTAATCCCCCTACTTAATAAACTCCAGTGACTTCCTCTGGCCTCCATGAGCAAATATAAAGTGCTCTATTTGGCATTCAAAGGCCTTCATAACCTAGCCTTCTCCTACCTTTCCAGTCTTCTTACTCTCTTACTCTCCAACATGTACTCTTTGATCCAGTGACACTGGCCTCCTGGCTATTCCATATACCTTCTTGGCTCTGAGCATTTTCTCTGGCTGTCTCCCATGCCTGGAATGCTCTCCCTTCCTCCTACACTTTACTGATCTCTCTGGCTTCCTTTAAGTCCCTGTAGTTTCCTTGAGCCTCCAGAAGCAAATGTAAAATGCTCTGTTTGCCATTAAAAGCCCTTCAAAATGTAATGTCCTCTTACTTTTCCAGTCCCCTTAACACTTTACTTCCTAACATACACTCTTAAATCCAGTGACATTGGCCTCCTGGCTGTTCCATGAAAAGGACACTTCATCTCTTAGGTCCCAGCATTTTCTCTGGCCATCTCCCGGGCCTCAAATGCTCTCCCCGCTTCCCTCTGACTAAAGACCTTCTTGGCTTAAGTCCCAACTAAAATCCCATCTTTTACAGGAAGCCTTCTCTAACCCTTCTTAGTTCCAGTGCTTTCCCTCCAGTAATTATCTCCTATTTATCTTGTATATAGCTTGATTTCCATATATTTGTTTGCATCTTGTCTCCCTCATTAGAGTGAAAGCTCCTTGAAGGCAGGGGCTGTCTTTTGCCTCTTTTTGTATCCTCAGTGCTTAGCACAGTGCCTGGAACATCATAGGTCCTTAATAAATGGTTATTGAATGAATGCTAAACACTGGGGATACAAAAAGAAACAAAAGAAAATCACTGTCCTCAAGGAGCTCACAACCTAATGGTGTCTGGCATACCATAGGTACTTAATAAATGCTTGCTGCTTGTTTTCAACTCTAACATTCTATGGTTCCAAGGAATTCATGCAATGAGGATCTGTAGTAATTTCAAGTACGGTATACTTCAGTAAGGAACAACTGTTCTTTTCCAGTCATTCATTGCAGGGTCAACCATGCGAAGATTCTTAATCAAGATATCATTTTATGTAAAAATGTATATATACATATACATTCATATGTGTGTATACATACATACGTGCATACATATATGTGTCTATATGTGTGTGTGTATATATACATATATATACACGCATATATATGTGTATATATATATATATATGTGTATATATATATATATATATATTTGTATATATATATATAAAATCAGTAAAAGAATAAAATCCACAGATTAATCTACTTCTAAGCACAGAAAGTAAAAAGAAAAGTATCTTAAAAGGACTTACTTTCTTTAATGGGTCAGTTCTCTGCAATGATAACTAGCTAGATGGAAGGAGATGTTTGGAGGTTTAAATCACCTCATGTCCAAAATGCCTTCTTATCAGACTAGTGGAAAGTTTTCACTGAAGTGGAAGAGTGCTCACTGTACCGAAAACAACGACGACAAAAATCCAGAGACACAAAATTGTACCCAACCAATATAATAATAATCCTCAAAGCCATTTTACAAGTCATTTTTGTTGTTGCTGTTCAGTTGCTTCATTGTGTCCAACTCTTCCTCACCCCTTTTGGGGTTTTCTTGGCAAAGATACTGGAGTGGTGGGCCATTTCCTTCTCCAGCTCATTTTATAGATGAGGAAACTGAGGCAAGCAGGCTTAAGTAATTTGTCCAGGGTCATGTAGCTACCTTATATTGTGGTAGGCACTGGACATAGAAAGGGAATACAAATCAGTCCCCCTGGGGGTAGGAAAGATGGGGAGCACAAATAAGTAATTACAAAATATTTATAAAGTAAATGTAATTTCCAAAGTGGGGAGATAGCAGTGATTTCTTAGGAGAGGAAGTCAAGATAAGTAGTATGAGCTGAGCTTTGAAGGAAGATCAAGATTCTATGAAGCAGAACTGAGGAGAGAGTTCATTGCAGGCATGCAGGACAGACTGTGAACAGAATGGGGGCAGGAGATGGGATAGGAAATTCAGGCAATAGTAAAGTAAGTAAGTGTCTGAGGCTGGATTTTAACTCAGGTCTTCCTGATGCTACCCACTGTGCCACCTAGCTGCCCCTGCAAGTCTTTAGGGCAATCTAATGGATGCATGTTGGCCTTTGGGTGCTAAATAGCCATAGTGGAAAAATGTCAAAAATCTTTCTATGCAATAGTTCTGAGTTGTTCCTCGTTGCATTAATTTTGTTTATCACTTTAACAGGCAGAAGCAGATAGTTACAGAAAATATTCTCAGCTTCAATCTCTGGCTTCTCTTTGTGTGCACATAAAGGAGCTGGGAAGTGAGGAGAGCTCAGAGAAACATGCAGACATTACTGTTATGCTGAAAACTCAGAGATGTTTTAATCTCATTCTGACACCTGAAAACATACATAAATCTCAGCCTTTCTATAATCTCTAGGATCCCAAAGGCAGATATTTTTGTATGATTTTTTTTTAAAAATGTAGATTATATAGATTGTATCTCCTATGCCTCAGTTTTCTCAAAGATAGATTTGAAGTAATAAGTCAATCAATTTGGAAATTTTTATGTCCCTAACTAGAGATGGGAAAAACAGCTAGGTGGCTCAGTGGATTGAGTGCTAGGCCTGGAATCAGGAAGATTTATTTTCCTGAGTCCAAATCTGGCCTCAGACACTCACTACCTATGTGAGCCTGGGCAAGTCACTTAATCCTGTTTGCCTCAGTTTCCTCACTTGTAAAATGAGCTGGAGAAGGAAATGGCAGAGCACTCCAGTATCTTTTGCCAAGAATACCTCAAATGGAGACACAATGTTGGACACAACTGAAACAAGTGAACAATAAAATGAAATGAGAAGGGTTAAAAGCTGATGCCTACCTCTAGAAAAGGTAGTTCTTCGCCTAGGTCTGCCTCTATGGATGAAATCACAAATCCAGCCCAAAACAACAATAAAATAAAGGACACCAATTTCATCTGTTTTCTCCCCCTGGTAAAATATGACTGTCTTGAGAGGTTGGCTAGGCATACAATAGGAATTAAATAAATGGTTGTTAATTATTTAAGACATTAGTGATATTACCTCTAAGCACTGTATTTGGTTTGTACAAAGAATGACATGCGTAATTGTGTAATTTGTTTTCATTCATTCTTTCAACGGGAGTCAATAGGTACATCTAGTATCTATTATGCACCAGACATTGTGGAAGACACTTGTGATAGAAAAGAAACACAAATCAGTCCCTCTCCCTAGAAGCTTATATTCCATTAGGTGTGGGGAGCACAAATAAGTAAATACCAAATACTGATAAATACAAAATCATTTCCAAAGTGGGGAGAGTGGGAGTTTCTTGGGGGAGGGTGTTGAGATAGGTAGTATGGGCTGAACTCTGAAGGAAGATTAAGATTCTGTGAAGTAGAACTAAGGAGAGTGTGAATTCAAGATATGTAGACAGACTGTCAATGGAGTTGGGATAGGAAATTTGGGGAGTAGTGAAGCAAGTTAGTTTGGCTGAAAAATAGAGCTCATGAGGTGGAATAATATGAAATGTTTGCAAAGATAGGCTGAAATCTAATTGAGAAAGGCTTTAAATGCCAACTGCTCGTAGCTTCTACTTTATCTCAGAGGAAGCAGGTTACCACTGGACCTTTTTGAGCTAGGAAGTGATGTGGTCAGTCCTGTGCTTTAGAAATATCAATTTGATAGCTGTGTGAAGAATGAACTAGAGACAAAAGAACCTGAAGGCAGGGAGACCAATTGAGAGGCTATTGCAATAGCGCAAGCAAGAGGTATTAAAGGCCTGGTTGTATAAGTAGAGGAAAGGTGTTGCCTGCCCAGGGATGATATGGAGGGAGAACCAATAAGATTTGACAACTGATTGGATAGAAAACTTGAGGGAGAGGGAAGAAATATGGATAACTTGAATATGGAAGGATGGTGATACTGGAATTAGGGAAGTTATCAAGAGGGTATGATTGGGAGAAGCAGCAGAGATAATGAATTCTGAGTTGGAGAGACCTATGGAATAGGTGGTTGAAAATGTCCAGTACACAGTAATGCAGACCTGGAACCCTGGAGAGAGACTAGGGGCTGCATATATAAATCTGAGAGTGATCTGCATTTGAAATGATAGTTGAATCCTTGTGAGCCAATGAGGTTACTGAGAGTGTGTGTAAGGAGACATAAAATCTTAACTACCACTGGGCTGGGTACTAAAGGTCCCTTCTTGGGGTATTGGTTCTGGACTGTCTTTAAAACCCAGGATTGACTCCATTCCTTGACTATCAGATTTTTCTGACTTTTTGGAACTCATAAGGTCATAGCTTCCAAACTTCACTTTACTTCATTTTTTAAAAAATTCTTTATTTTAATAATTTATTTTTAGGTTTTAACATTTGCTTCCATAAGATTTGGAGTTTTAAATTTTCTACCCCTCCCTCTCCTTCTCCCTCCTCAAGACTGTGTGCAATCTGATATAAACTCTACATAACCAATGGGAGTAGCCACAAGAAAAAAGAAACAAAACAACAAAAAGAGAGCAAATAGTCTTTTTCCTCCATCCTATTTACCCCCTTGTTTATGCTTTTCTCTCTCTTTTTTCCCTTTCCCTCCTCATTAGAGTTTTGTTTTTGACCACCACACCTCCCTCAATCTGTCCTCCCTTCTATCAGCACCTCCCTTTTCTTTCCCCACCTACTTCCCATAGAGTAAATTAGATTTCTGCACCTGAGTATGTCATTCCCTCTTTGAGCCAAAACTGATGAGAGTAAGGTTCAAACAATGCTCATATCCCTTTCTTCTTTTCCTCTACTGTAATAAGTCTTTGTGCCTCTTCATGAGATGTAATTTACTCTTTTCTGCCTCCTCCTTTCCTATTCTCCCAGTACAATCTCTTTTCATCACTCAATTAGATTTTTTTTTTATCATCATATCAAAGTCAACTTATACCCTCATCCTCGGTCTATGTATACCCCATCTAAATGTTGTAAAAAAGATACAGTTCTCAAGAGTTACAAGTATCATCTTCCCTCGTAGGGATACAAACAGTTTGCCCTTATTGAATAAAGTGTTGTTGTTGCTTTTCTTTCCCACCTACCTTTTTATGGCTCTCTTGAGTTTTGCATTTAAGATCAAATTTTCTGTTGAGCTTTGGTCTTTTCATCAGGAAGGTTTGGAAGTCCCCTATTTCACTGAATGTCTATCTCCACCCCTGAAAGATAATGCTCAGTTTTGCTGAGTAGTTGATCCTTGGTTGTCATCCAAGCTCTTTGCTTTACAGAATATCATATTCCAAGCCCTCTGATCTTTTAATGTAGAAGCTACAAGGTCCTGCATAATCCTGACTGTGGTTCCATGATATTTAAATTGTTTCTTTCTGGCTGCTTGCAGTATTTTATCTCTGACCTGATAATTTTGGAATTTGGCTACAATATTCTTCGGCATTTTCAGTTTGGGATCTTTTTCAGGAGGTGATCAGTAGATTCTTCGGATGACGATTTTACCCTCTGGTTCTAGGACATCAAGGGAGTTTTCCTTGATGATTTCTTGAAAGATGCTGTCTAGGCTCTTTTTGGATCATGGTTTTCAGTAGACCAATAATTCTTAGATTATCTCTCCTGGATCTATTTTCTAGGTCAGTTATTTTTCCAATGAGGCATTTTATGTTTTCTTTTATTTTTTCACTCTTTTGATTTTGTTTGACTAATTCTTGATGCCTCATAGAGTCATTAGCTCCCACTTGCCCAGTTCTAATTTTTAATGAATTGTTTTCCCTAATTAACTTTTGTACCTCCTTTTCCATTTGGCCCATTTTACTTTTCAAATTCTTCTCTTCAGTGATTTTTTGTGCCTCCTTTTCCATTTAGCCAATTCTACTTTTTAAGGAGTTGTTTTCTTCAGTGTACTTTTTTTTACCATTTGACCAATTATATTTTTAAGGACTTGTTTTCTACAGTCAATTTAAAAAGTAATTTACTTTTAGTTTTCAACATTCAGTTCCACAAGCTTTTGAGCTTTAAATTTTCTCTGCCTCCCTCCTCTCCCTACTCCCCAAGATGGTGTGCAATATGATATAGGCTCTACATAGACATTAATATTAAACATATTTTCATATTAGTCATGTTGTGAAGAAGATTTAGAACCAATGGGATGAGCTTCAAGAAAGCAAACAAAACAAAACAAAGCAAAAAACAGAAAGAAAGAGCAAATAGTGTGCTTCAATCTGCACTCTGCATTCAGACTCTTTAGTTCTTTCTCTGGATGTGGGTGGCATTTTCCATCATGAGCCTTTTGGAGTTGTCTTAGAACCTTGCATTGTTGAGAAGAGCTAAGTCTACCAAAGTTAGTCATCACACAATGTGGCTGTAGCTGTGTACAATGTTCTCCTGGTTTGGCTCACCTCACTTGGTATCAGTTTATATAAATCTTTCCAGGTTTTTCTGAAGTCTGCCTACCATCATTTCTTATAGCACAATGGTATTCCATTACATTCATACACCACAACTTGTTCAGCCATTCCCTAATTGATGAGCATCCTACAGTCAATTTTCATCCTTTCTTTTCCAAGCTATTGACTCTCTTGCATACCTTGCATTTCTTCCTCCAGTTTTTCTTCTACTTCTCCTATTTGACTTTTAAAATCCTTCTTGAACTCTTCTAAGAAAGCTTTTTGGGCTTGAGACCGGTTCATATTCCCCTTTGAGGTTTTGGATGTGGGCATATTGACAATGTTGTCCTCTTCCGAATTTGTGTTTTGATCTTCCCTGTCCCCATAGAAAGAATCTATGGCCATTGTCCATTTCTGCTTTTTGCTCATGATGTTTGCCTATCTCCTGGCTGTTAAAGTTAAGCTCTCCTGCTAGAGTACAGGGAGCACTGACCCAAGCTTCTTTGCTGGGGCCAGGGCCTTGGTCACTGGCTTTGTGTGCTGTGGCCTCAGGTGTTGGCAGCTGTAGGGGTCTGGCAGCTTACCTGGTGCTGAGTTGGGGTCAGCAACACTGAAGCTCTTGGGGGAAGGGGGTGGTGTATGGTCCCTGGAAGACACCTGCTCACCTGGGCTGCTTTGAAGTATTGGGAGGTTTGGCTGCTGGTGGATGCCTGCCCCCCTGGAATTGTACTTCCTGGAGTTGTGCTGAAGCATGGGGACATTTGGCTTCTGGAGTCTACTGGTTCCCGTGCCTGTGCCAAGGCATTCAGAGGAGAGGGGGTGGGTGGTCTGCTGGTGGTGCTTTCTTGCTCCACAACCCTGGGGCTCAGGATCTCCCTCTGGTTTGCCAAGGTGGGGCTTGCTGCTGGCTTGCTGGTTCACCTCTTGTCCTGTATGGCTCTCCTTCCACCAGAGTGAAAAGGACCTTTCCCGTTAATCCCTCAAGCTTCCCAAGTTAAAAGATTGCTGCACCCCATCTTTCTGCTGGCTCATCTTTTTTGGGGTTTTTCCTGGGGCAATATTTTTTGGTATTTTAGAGATCAATAAGGGAGAATGAGAGTGCCTTACTTCTTATTTCACCATCTTGGCTCACAGAAGTTGAATCCCCAACTTCACTTTAGACAAAAAAAACTGACATCAATGCATAGAACTGAGACCCATTTATGAAGCCATTTATCAGCCTCAGAGATAGAGGGCCCAAAGGCCTCTCACTAGACACTGTGCTTGAAGAAGTCCAACCAAGCAAAGAGATCCAGTTCCAAAAGAAACCAAGGAAAATTGAGGCTTCAGAAAACATCTCTAGTTCCAGTTCAACAAATGTAGCCTATCAAAGAAGCTACTATTCACCATTTGGCTAGCAATTAGAACAAGTTCCAAAATGCCTATATATTCTCCAAAATTTCTTCTATGACACCTATCATTACAACTGTTCTGGAAGCAAGGCCCTCAGCTTCATTCACAAGAGGAATTTGCTTTAGCCAAGCACCCTGATATACTCTGTCCTAGGAAAGAGCCCTTGGCAGAAGTGTGCTGGTGCCAGTTAAAATAATCTCTTGAGAGCTGATTGTTAAATTTTTAGTATATTTACACCTCTGAAATCAGAGCTTCAAATCAATGCTTGATTTATTGTTTTGTTCATCATATAGACTTAAGAAAGTGATGGAAAACAATGTTAATAAAGCAGGTTATACATAAAAGTATGCCGTAAGTACAGCTGGTTGTTAAACATTTAAAAGCATACCTTTGGTAGACCTATTTTAAAAATCATAATCAAGTTCCCTTTCTTTGCTAGTAAAAATACAAAAACTTAGAATGACTTATAAGCATTATAAAGTCCTCTTTGAGATGGGGGTGCACTTCTTGGAAACCCAGAATTTCCAGCTTCCAGCTAACCATGATGCTACAGTGGCTTTTAAAAAAAACCTTCAGAAAAGGTAACCTCTAGCTTCCTAGAAACCCAAGTCCACAGGCTCAAAGCTATAGTTCTTGTAAATTCCAAGAGAGGAAGATAAAGCCCTATTCCCACAGAGATTTCTTTATTGTAGTAATACTGCCCCAAAATATCCCTTCCCTCCTAGAACTTTACTTCTGATATTGCTTAGATCCCATGAGTACCCTATTAATTGAATTGCAACAACAAAAAATCAACTAGTTTCCTTTACTGGCATATAAGATACTCAGGAGGCTGCCAAAGTTACCTCTCTTGAAGAGTTATGAAACCAAAATTAGATAATATATTTGAAAATACTTTGTAATCTGAAAGTGCTATATCAGTATAATGAAATAAATATGGCTGATACTTACCAAGTGTTATAAGGTTTGCAAAACGCTTTACATGCACCATCTCATTTGATACTCTCAACAACCCTAAAAGGTAAGTACTGCAGGCATTATTAACCTCTTTTTATAAAAGGGGAAATTGTTGCTTAGAACTTGCCCAAGGTCACTGCTTATAAATGTCAGAGGCACAATTCAAATCCATGTCTCTCCTAACTTAAGCTCATTACTCCTTTAACTATCCCATGTTTCCTGGTGACAATAACATGGTTTTTGACAACCCCAATAGAAAAGCAAAATGTGGCACTGAGAACCAAGTGGAGGATAATCTTCACATGATCCAATACAATGTATTGCAATTTTAAAGGTCACATAAAAATATTTTAATGTATAACATGAAAATGAAATTTCACAAAATCTTGAGAACAGTTTTCTGTTGACCTTTATGAGATTATATGGCTATGCATTGAACTATTTTTAAAAAGAGAAAGAAAAAACTACTATTCACAAAGTGTAATAAAACACTGCCTCATTAATTAATGTGAAACTTCTCTACAGCAGCCAAGTATTTTTGTATTCAGAGTGGCAAATGCTGTCTTTATGTCTGGGACCATGAGTAATATAGAGATATGGAGTCACTTGTGCTGGGTTTCATAGCAAGAGAGTGTGAGAACTTAGAAAAAATCTCTGTTAGTATTAGGCTTTTTTCATTATCATATGTAAAGAGGGTGAGATTTTAATTCCTCTTCTTATGAAGTCAACATGTTAGAGTGCAGACAGAGCTTGCTGGTGTCCAGCTCAAAAAGGTGTAAGAAGCATCTTGTACAGTTTTGACAATGCCTCTGGCTGAAGAACCAGTATGGTTCACAGGGAGGCAGAGAAGTTCTGAACCCACTGAATCAATGTTGTGTCCTTACTGAATATGCTTCCATGCTATGGCTAAGTAAGCTTTCTTTTGTTAACTATTAAGTGATCTACTAGTGTTCATTTTGTACCAATCCTAGACCCAAACTACAGAACACTCCTGAGTCAGGCCTGGCCCACAAACAAGGGAGAAAAAGCTATAAAATTGAATAACAAAGAAACTTGACTTTATTCAGGGGGAAATAAGGAGCCACTGAAAAGTTTTTTCCCCCACACGAGGACATGGCAGGACCTGATAACTGATTAGATATAGGAGGCAAGTGAGAGAAGAATTAAGAATGATGCCAGGGGCATGGGAACAAACGGCAGTGTCATTAGCAGAAATGATGAAGTTAAAAGAAGAGGCAAATATAGGGTGAAAAATAATAAGCTCAGCTTTAGATATGTTGCATTTGTCTCCCATACCCAGATTGTTTTCTTTCCTTTGCTTCTTAGAATTCTTGGCTTCCCTTAAGACTCAATTCAAATGCCACCCTCTGTAGGAGGCATTTCCCAACTCCCATTAGTTGCTAATGCCATTCCCCCCAAGGTTATTTTTCAAACTATTCCACATGTATTTCATACACATCTATTTACAATAATCAATCAATAAGCATTTTTAAATACTTACTGTGTACCAAGAACAACTATGTACAAGTATGATATACACAGGCTAAATTTGAGGTAATCTCAGAGGAAAGGCACTAGAATTGAATAGGACTAGGAAAGACTTCTTAGAGAAGGTGGGATTTTAGCTGATATTTTGAAAGACTATAGGGAAGCCAAGAGGCAGAAATGAGAAGGGAGAGCATCACATGTATAGGGAACAGCCAGTGAAAATGCAGAATTGGGAGATAGGATCTCCTGCATTAAGAACATAAATGAGGCCAGTGTCACTAAGTCAGAGAATATGAGAAAAGGAGCAAAATATAAAAAGACTGGAAAGGTAGGAAGGGGCCAGGTTATGAAGGATAAAAGTTAAGTGAAGGATTTTATATTTGATCCTGCAGGTAATAAGAAGTCACTAAAGTTTATTGAATGGCAGTGGGGATTGAGGGAGGAAGAAGGTGACATGGTCAGACCTGTGCTTTAGGAAGATCACTTTGATAACTGAGCAGAGGATGGATTGTAATGGGGAGAGACTTGAGACAGGGAGACCAACCAGAAGTCTACTGCACCTGCTCAGGTGTGAGGTGCTGAGGGACTGTACCAGGGTAGTGGCAATGTCAGGAAAGAGAAGGGATATGTAAGAGATGTTGTTAAAATAAAATGGACAGGATTTGACAATGGATGGAATATAAGGGGGTGAGGTGAGACTGAGGTATCAAGGATGGCATGTGGGTCATGAGCCTGAGTTACTGGGAGGATGATGGTACATTCCACAATAATAGGAATGTTAGGGAGAGGGGAAGGAAAGATGAGTTCAGTATTGGATATGCTGGTTACAAGCTGTTTTCCTACATTGAAAGTAAACTTCTTGAGAACAAAGATATTTTTCTCTTTGTATCCTCAGAGCATAACATGATGCCCGACACATACTAAGTGATGAATAAGTGCTATTGGGATCACATAACCTTGGAAGTGCCAAAAACTTCCAAACACCCAGAATTAGCTCTGAAAACAGCAGTGTGAAAAAGCCTGAAGCTTGAGACAGTGCCTCTTCCCTCTCCCATGCCTTCAATAGAGCCCAACTTTGACATGAAGTTTAAAATTAAAAAAAAATAATGTTGAAAAATGAGTAAACAACAACAACAAAAAAGAACCTGACCATAAAAAGCTACTATGGTGACAAGGAAAATTAAGGCAGAAACTCAGAAGACAATGAAGCCAAAAGAGCTATAAACAAAGCCTTAAAGAAAAAAAGGAATTGGACACAATCCCGACAAGAATTTCTGGAAAAGCTAAAAAGAAATGATTTTCAAAATCAAATAAGAGTAGTAGATTAGATGACAAAATGAGAGGAAAGGAAGAAAACTGTGAAAAGACAATTAACAGCTTGGTAAAAGAGGCACAAAAATACTGAAGAAAATAACACCTTTAAAAGCAGAATTGGCCAAATAGGAAAAGAGGTACAAAAATTCACTGAAGAAAATCATTCCTTAAAAATAAGAACTGGGCAAGTGGAAGCTAATGACTCTGTGACCCACCAAAAACCAAAAGTACAAAATAATCTAAAGATAGAATAAAATGTGAAATATTTCATTAGAAAACAACTTCCCTTAAAAATAGATCAAGGATAGATAATATATGAATTATTGTACTACCCAAGATCTAGATACTACCAGAGAATATAGATATCATATTTCTAGAAATTATCGAGGAAAATTGCCCTGATATCCTAGAACCAGAGAATAGAAATTGAAAAAAATCACAGATAACCACCTGAAAGAGATCTTAAAATGAAAATTCCCAGAAATATTATAGCCAAATTCCAAAGCTCTGAGGTATGAGAGAAAATACTTCAAGCAACCAGAGAGAAACCATTCAAATATTGTGGAGCCACAGTCAGGATCCCACAAGATTTAGCCCCTACTATATTAAAGAAGTAGAAGGCTTGTAATATAATATTTCCAAAGGCAAAAGAGCTGATTACAACCAAGAATGATCTATCCTGCAAAACTAGGTATAATACTTCAAGGAAAAAAGTGGATATTTAATGAAATAGAGAACTTTCAAGCATTCTTGTTGAAAAGATGAGAGCTGAATAGAAAATTTAACTTTCAAAAATATAAGACTCCAGAGAAGCATAAACAGGTAAACATGAAAGAGAAATCATAAAGGATTCAATAAGTTTAAACTGTTTGCCTTTCTATATGAGAAGATGATACATGTAATTTTAAACAACTTTATCATTATTAAGGCGGTTAGAAGGCTAGAGGGTGTGAGATGATTATGTTGAGATGGTATAAAAAAATGGATAGGTAAGAGAGAGAAGGACTCCCTGGAAGAAGGGGGCAGGGAAGTGGAAAAAAGGGTAGAATTATCTCATGTAAAAAGGGCAGTCAAGGAAGAGCTTTTATGCTGGAGAAGAAAACAGTGGGGAAGGGGACAGGAAATGCTTAAACGTCATTCACATATAAATTAGTTCAAAAAGGGAATACACACACACACACATACACACACATACACACACATAATCGGTAATAGAAATGTATCTTACTCTACAGAGAAGCAGGAGGGAAAAGGAATAAGAGAAGCAAGGGGTGATAAAAAGGAGGGTGGATGAAAGAAGGTAGTGGTCAGAAGCAAAATAGACTTTAGAGGAAGGACAGGATAAAAAGAGAGAGAAGGATAAACAGAGGAAAATAAAATATAGGGAAATGCACAGTTAGCAATCATAACTGTGAAAGTGAATGAGATGAGCTCACCTATAAAATGGAAGCAGATAGTAGAATGGGTTAGAACCTTAAATCTGACAATATATTGTTTACAAGAAACACACTTGAAAAGGAGAGACACAGAGTTAAAATAAGGAACTGGAACAGAATTATCCTTTGGCTGATGTAAAAAAGGTGGGGGTAGCAATCATGACCTCAGACAAAGCAAAAGCAAAAATAGATCTAATTCAAAGAAATAAGCAGGAAAATTGCATCTTGCTAAAAGGTACCATAAATGAGGAAGTAATATCAATATTAAATATATATGGACCAAATGGCATACTATCCAAATTTTTAAAGAAAAAGTTAAATGAATTACAGGAGTAAATAGACAGTAAAACTATACTCATTAAGAACTTCAACTTTCCCCTTTCAGAGGTAGATAAATCTAACGATAAAATAAATAAGAAAGAAATTAAGGACATAAATAGAATCTCAGAAAAGTTAGATATGTTAGACCACTGGAGAAAACTAAATGGGGATAGAAAGGAGTATACCTTTTCTGAAGTACATGTCACGTTCAGAAAAATTGCCAATGCATTATGGCATAAAAATTTCACAACCAGATGCATAAAAGAAGAAATATTAAATGCACCTTTTAGACCAGTAATAAAAATTAGATTCAATAAAGGGCCATAGAAGTGTAGATGAAAAATTATTTGGAAACTAAATAATGAGTGGTTCAACAAACAAATCACAGAGGCAATATTTCATTAAAGAGAATGTCAACCACAAGACAACATTCCAAAATTTGTGGAATGCATACAAAGCAGTATTTAGGGGAAAATTTATGTCTCTAAACACATATATCAATAAAAGAGAAAAAGAACAGATCAATGAGTTGGGCAGGCAACTAAAAAAAAACCAGAAAAAGAACAAATTAAAAATTCTCACATAAATACCCAAAAGGAAATTTTGAAAATCAAAGGATAGATTAATAAAATTGAAAGTTAAAAAATTGTGAAGAAAAAAACCTAATTAAACAGGTAAACTATTGGTTGATTTTATTTAAAAAAGAAAGAAAAGCAAATTTCAGTATCAAAAATAAAAAAAGGTGAATATACCACTAATGAAGATGAAATTAAAGCAATTGTTAGGAGTTATTTTGCCCATTTACATGCCAGTAAAACTGACAGTCTAACTGAAATGGATGAATATTTACAAAAATATAAACTGTCCAGATTAATGGGAAAGGAAATAGAATATCGAAATAACCCTATCTTAGAAAAAGAAACTGAATAAAGCATAAATAAGCTTACTTAGGAAAAACTCTCAGAATCAGAAGGATTTACAAGTGAATTCTACCAAACATTTGAGGAACAATTAATACCATTACTATAGAAACTATTTGGAAAAAAAGGTGAGGGAGTCCTACCAAATTTCTTTTATGACACAAATGTGCTTTTGATACCTAAACCAGGGAGACCAAAAACAGAGAACGAAAACTACATACAAATTTCCTTAATGAACATCAATGCAAAAATTTTAAATAAAATACTAGCAAGATTATAGCATATATCACAAAAATCATGCGTGATGACCAGGCCAGGTGAGATTTATACCAGGAAGGGAGGGCTGATTTAATATTAGGAAAACTATCAGCATAATTAATCATATCGATAACAAAACAACCAAAATCATGATTAAACCAACAGATGTAGAAAAAGCTTTTGAAAAAATACAATACTCATTCCTATTGAAAACATTAGAAAGCATAAGAATAAATGGAGCCTTTTAAAAATGATAAGTAATATTTATCTAAACCCAAGAGCAAATGTTATCAGTAATAGAGATAAACTTGAAACCTTCCCAATAAGATTAGGGGTGAAGCAAGAATGTCCATTATTAACACTATTGCAGATATGATGATGGTATACTTAGAGAACTTTAAAGAAACAACTAAAAAAACTACCTGGAACAATTAACAACTTTAACAAAGTTGCAGGATATAATATAAACCCATAAAATCATCAGCATTTCTATATACTATTAACAAAACCCAACTGAAAGAGACAGAGAAATTCCATTTGAAATAACTGCAGAAAAAATAAAATACTTGGCGGTCCACATGACAAAACAAGCCCAGGAATTATATTACAAAACACTTTTCACACAAAGACAGATCTAAATAATTTGAAAAACATTAATTGTTCATAGGTAGGCCAAGCTAATATAATAAAAATGATAATTCCACCTAAGTTTATTTACTTATTGTGTTATGCCAAATAAACTGCCAAATAATTATTTTATAGAGCTAGAAAAATAATAACAAAATCCATCTGAAAGAACAAGAGGTCAAGAATATCTAGGGTCAATAAAAAAATGTGAAGGAAAGTGGCTTAGCAGTACCAGAATTCAAATCACCAAGACAACCTGGTACTGGCTAAGAAATAGAGTAGTGGATCAGTGGAAGAGATTAGGTACACAATATACAGTAGTAAATGAGCATAGTAATCTAGTGTTTGATAAACCCAGGGATCCAAGCTTTTGGGGTAAGAACTTAATATCTGACAAAAATTGCTGGGAAAACTGGAAAGAAGTTTGGCAGAAACTAGGCATAGACTAATGTCTCATACCATATACAAAGGTAAGGTCAAAATGGATAAATCACTTAAACATAAAAGGTGACAGCAGAAGTAAATTAAGGGAGCACAGAAAATGCACCTGTCTGATCTATGGATAAAGGAAGAGTTTATTGAACAAACAAGAGATAGAGAGGATCACAGGAAGTAAGATTGATGGTTTGATTATATGAAATCAAAAAGCTTTTGCACAAACCAAAACTAATGCAGCCAAACTTAGAAGGAAGGCAGGAAACTGGAGAAAAACTTACAGCAGGTTTCCTTGATAAATGGCTCATTTCTCAAATTTGTAGGGGATATGCAAATTTATAAAATAAGAGCCATTCTCCAGTTTATCAATGGTCAAAGAATATAAACGGGTAATTTTCAGAAGAAGTCAAAGCTATCAATAGTCACAAAGAAATATGTTCAAATCACTACTGATCAGAGAAATAAAACATAAAATAACTTTGAGATACTACCTCACACCTATTGGATTTGCTAACATTGCATAAAATGAAAATAAATGATAGAGAGAATATGAAAAAATTGAGACACTAATGCACCATTGGTAGTGTTGTGAACTAGTCCAACCTTTCTGGAGAACAATTTGGAAATACGGCCAAAGGCCTTTAAAACTGCATGCACTTTGAGCCAGCAATACCATTTCTGTCATGTCTGACTCTTTGTGACTCATTTTGAGGTTTTCTTGGCAAAGATACTGGAGTGGTTTGCCATTTCTTTCTCCAGTTAAGTTTTACAGATGAGGAAACCAAAGCAAATAGAGTTAAGTGATTTGCCCAGGGTCACACAGGTAGTAAGTGTCTTAGGTCAGATTTGTACTCAGGAAGATAAGTCTCTCTGACTCCAAGCCCAGCACTCTATCCACTGTGCCACCTAGCAATAATACCACTATTAAGTCTATATCCCAAAGAGATTTAAGAAAAGGGAAAAGGACCGACTTGTACAAAAATATTTATAGCAGCTCTTTTTGTGGTGGCAAAGAATTGGAAATAGAATAAGGAATGGATGAACAAGTTGTGGTATATGATTATAATGGAATACTACTGTCCTATAACAAATTATAAGCAGGACTGTTTAAAAAGAACTTGGGAAGAATTATACAAACAAAATGAAGTAATCAGAATCAGAACATTGTACGTAGTAATAGCAATATTATAAGGATGATTTATTGTGAAAGACTTAGCTACTCTGGTAAAGACAATAATCCAAGACAATTTCAAAGGACCCATGATGAAAAATGCTAACCATGTCCAGAGTAAGAATTAATGAACTCTCAATCCAGATTAGAACATACATTTTTACTTTATTTTTCTCCTTTTTTGTCTGTGTTTTCTTTTGCAACATGTCTAAATATGGAAATATGTTTTGCATAACTTCATATATACAAAATTGATAACAAATTGTATGCCTTCTCAAGAAGGGAGGTGGGTCTCGAGGGAGAGAATCAAGAATTCAAATTTTCCAAAAAATCAATATTTACTTTTTAATAATTGGTAAATATTTAACAAAAAAAGATATATTGAAAAAATAAATGCTGTTCATTGATTAATCAATTTGAGGTATCACTAGGGCATCATGGTGGAAGTGAGTTATATGAGTTGGCGATATGAGCTTGAAGTTCAGAAAAGTCATCAAGGCTGGAGCATACACATTTGGAAGTTATCTATATGTAGGTGGCAGTTGAAACCATGGAGCTGAGTAAGATTTTGTAAGAAGGAAATATAGAGTGGGAAGAGAAGAGAAGAGGGCCAAGGACAGAACCTTGAGGAACATCCACTTAAGCAGAAAATCGGGAGCCAAAAAATGAGAGGAGTGGGGAAAGCATCTGTTTTAGGTTACATTTTCAAGAAGCTGAATAGTAAAGAAGAAGGAAAAGACAGAACAGTAGTTCATTGTTGTAGAAAGGTCAAGGCAATGCTTTTTTTAGAAATGGGAAGGCTCGTGAATATTTTTCATCAGAAAGGAAGAGGCCAGTGTTCAGGGAGAAACTTAAGAAGTAGAAGAGAGAGGGGGGAAATTACTAGTGGAGTATGGTTCAAGAAGAGGAATGAGGTAATGGTATCAAGGGCATAGGTAGAGGAATTAGCTTCAGTGAGGAGAAGGAATACTTCTGTGATCAGAAGAAAGGAAAAGAAAGTGGATGATAATACCAATAAATTTTTATAAATGGAGGCATGAAACTGAGCAAACTCCAGTCAGGTGGCTGCAGCGGTCATAGTGAAGTAGGTGGCTAAGTCATTAGCTAGCTGTAAGGGAGCAGTGATGTTGTTGGGGGATTCGGGAGAGGAAAAGTCAGTGAAAGTCAGTATGGAGGATAAAACTTGGAAACTCATCAAAGGGTTAAGGACTGGTACTTGCTTGAGTGGGATGATAATAGTGTGGAGAAGTTAAAATTATTCAACTCTTCTATTTTTTCTGATAAGAAGAACAATACATGGACTCAGAAAGATAAATTTAAAAATTACTAACAAGAAATCAAAATTCAAGATGTTTATGGAGTTTAATTGTCAATTAGTCCATTTGTATGGTGCTTTAAGGTTTGCAAAGTGCTTTCCTAACATCCCTGTAAAATAGTAAAAGTATCATTCTCCCCACTTAACTTTAAATTGAGGTTTTGAAAGGTAGTGTGACTAGCTCATCATCTCATCTAGTTATTTACTAGCTATGTGACCTTGGGTAAATCACTACCCTTCGTTATGCCTTTTTTCCCCATTTATAAAATGAGGCATCTCTAAGGGTCCTTCCCCGTACTGTCCTAATATTCTAAAATGTATTGTATACTTCAGAAACTGTAAAACATTATGAATATTATCAATACCTTGAATGTAATAGGTTCTCCAATCATAGTTTTTGAACAAAAGGATCCACAGTTTAATTTGGCCTTATCAAACTAAAGAATCATATTTATCAATCAGATCCTGTTGTATCTGATTACTGCGACAAGTACTGGCTGAGAAGACTCAGTGAGGATCAATGCTACCTAAGTTCAGTTACTGCCAATGTGCCAAGAATGTTATTCAGAAATGGGATTACTTACACAGAGAAGGGTGCTAATAGATCAGAGGCAATTCTAAATCAATCTTTCCTTTAAGGAAAATATTTCTATGTCTCTTTGGCCAAAGAGCATATTCAATCAGAACCTTGATAACGTACAGGTTCTCCTGGGAGTAGCTGAGCTTTCAAAGATGAGAACAGGAATCAATGGGGGAAAGATTACATATCTGTTCTTGCCATGAGTCAATCAAGCATATATCGGCTAGCATCAATGTGGTTGGATTGGCTGTCCCAATAGACTAGAAATCAATTAGGAAGTGAAAAGGTCCAAATTTATTTGCCTATTCCTAGTAGCAAACAAGGCTGAAAATACCACCAGTCAGTTTGATGTAGCCATGAACCACCATTTGTCTGAATTGTTCGACACTGTCAGTTTTCCCTCCTATAATTCAGCTCTCATACAGACGGCATCAGAGTTCCAGATCCTCTTTGTCCTCTGGGAATATAGACAATGGCAATATGATATGGTTTGAATGCAAAGCTAAAGCCATGGGGTTTTATTTCTGCTGCTTGTGGTCAGATTTAGCTGAGATCAAAAGAAGGCTTCTCTGGACACAAATGGATTGTAGTGACATGCAAAGAACAACTAAATATTACTGTCAGTTCTTCATATTTTGAAGGTTGGAATATTAATGTGTGATACAGTGTCAAGATTTCAAGATATTGAAGTTGGAATCATGTCTTTATAGCCTATGCTGTAATTTCCTTCAGTTTTCATCAGCACCAGATCCATCCCCTTTCCTTCTTTAGAAAACCAATTTCAAATGATTTTCTGCAAAGGAATAAACAAATCCAAGAAATTCATACTACATCTGTTCAATAACACTGGCTGAAATCAAAATTACATATGGTAAGAGAAAATATTCATCAAAAGAATTATTTTCCATAGATCAAACAAACACCTAATAAACTCAAGAATATGATATGTAATAATTATCTTGTTTTACTGGCAAGAATTGAATGGCTTACTGCCATGGAAATAAATTTAAGTTTCCTTGACTCTCTAAAGAGTCACTTTATATTTCTTCCCCAATACTATTTCAGTATTTATTTAAGAATATAGAAAAGTTTGGTCAAGTCGGGTTCTGGGTGATAGTAAAAAACTTAGACAAAGCTTCCCACTAAGTTATTTAACTATTGGCTTTATTTATAGTATTTAAGCCATTAAAGTAACATACTAATAGGAAAAATACAATTTGTGAGCACTATCTTACTCTGCCATCATGGGTCCCTGATTTGTCCTAGTTCTGGTAAATGAAGCTTCAAGTGTGCGTAGCTGAATCCCAGAGTACTTAGTCTGGGAAATTGACTGGTTTTGGATGGCCTATAAATTTTAGGGGACTGTAGGGCTTTACATTTAGTTAGACAAAGAGAAGTATTCCTTCCAGTGTTGTGCCTTCTGGAAGAGATCCACAACTACTTAAAAAATTTAACCTAACCACCCACATAGGAAAAACTAATATGGATGAAAAATGCTTGTTGTTCAGATTATGATATGTAGTTAGGTGGCTAATCTATAGAACTCATCTATCTATATATCTGGGACAGATACTGCAAATGGAAAATTAGTTGGAGTTGGGCCCAGAATTAAACATGATAAGAATAGGTAAGATTTCCTTCAAGAAATTTCAAAGCTCTTTTAATAACTCCAAACTTGTCCTTGAAAGTAAAACCCATTTTAAAACTGCCAATAGTCTATCAATGGTGCTGTTATGGCTGCAAATCATGGAATACTACAGTCACTCAAATAATTAAAAATGAGCATCACACAGAAAACAATGAAGAGGTGCATGGTGTGTGTGTGATGGTTGAATACTTAAGTAAGGAACTTCAAAGAACTGGAGTAAAGGATTTCATCAAAGAAATATAGGATAGAAACAGAAGATGGACTGATGTCATGGCAATAAGAAGAGATAACTAAATGATCCCCATTTCCTCCAGTGGTATATTCTTGAAACCAAGAGAAAGCAAAGAAGCCTACCAGTACTTTTGAGTGAAAACCCTGCAGAGAAATTATGGGAAGGATTTGGGCAAGAATCACACTAGATGGTAAAGTGCAGCTGGGCTGTGATGGTCATTGTCTCATTGTCAAAGTCACTTAATTCAAGCCTTCTATGTGCCAAGAATTGTGTTAAGCACCAGAGATACAAAGAAAGGCAAAAGAAATCCCTATTCTCAAGGAGCTCACAGTCTAATGGGGGAGATAATATGCAAACAACTGTGTACAATCCAGATGTATACAGTATAAATTGGAAATAATCAGGAGGAAATGCAGTAGACCTAAGAGAGATTAAAGGCTTCCTATAGAAGGTAGGGTTTTAGCTGGGACTTGAAGGAAGTCAGAGAAGCTAAGAGGCAGAAATGAGGAGGGAGAATATTCTGAGGGACAGCTAGGGAAAATGCTCAGAGTTGGGAGATGGAGTTTCTTGTTCACGGAACAGCAAGGAGACCATTCTGGATTGCAGAGTGTATTCCCATAGAGTAAGAAGACTGAGACTGAAGATGCATTTGAGTATTTGGGACAAAGTGAAGTGAATGCTCCAATGATAAGGGATTCACAGAATTCCTTTGGATTCAATACCTACTTTCATGGATTATCATTGGACTCTCTAGCTATTCCTATCTGCCCATCCCTCCTCTCTGGGTGAAGGAGCTGAAATGGTCTTCATCAGTCATTAACCTAAATACCTAAGTAGCAATCAGTACAAAGATTCCCTGATCTTTAACATGAGTTTGAAACCTCTTACATTTACAAGTTTCTGAACAGAAGCTAAACCTCCTTCCCTGTCACCAATCGCATCAGAAATAATGAGCAGTACTCAGCGCAGAACTTATGAAAAATGTAAGAGATCTGATTTCAAATTATGTTACTTAAAAAGCAGGAGTGTCTTTCTGAATTATGCATCAAATGTAGAAACTCAGGAATCACAAAGCTTATCCAATGGCAATTCTAAATTGACACCAAAACTACTCTAATGCCACCTTTAAAGAGAATGTTTTAACATAAGCAAAAATGACAAATATTATACTTGATAACTATTTTATTAAGAAGTTTGTAAGGAATTTAGGATTTCAATAGATTTAAGGAGTTCATTAAGAGTCTTGTATTTGTGCAAATTCTCTGTGGAAAACTCTTTTAACACAAATACTTAGAGAATAACTAGACAAATAGAGTGGTACAGTTAGTAGATAGAGGGCCAGGCATCAAGAAGGTCTGGCATCAAGTTGTTTCTGACACATCCTAGCTGTTCAATCAATCAATCAACAAATATCGTGTGAACATAGGCAAAAGCAATTTAACCACTAGGTGAACCTGGCAATTTTCTAAGGCTATAGCTACAAGGGTTTGCCAATCTGCCTTGGAAGAGGGGTTTTCCTTACTGTGAGCTCTCCACACCAATAAAATCACTTATCTAAATAAAAAAAAATTGGGACCAGATTATTTGGCTCTAAACATATTATCTTTCCCCTGCTTCACTGTGCTTCACTGACTACTAGCAGACTCAATAGCAACATTTAGTTCAGTTTTTAAAAGTAGTGGAAAATCATGCTGTTTAAGCAACAAACAACAAAAACTAAACACAGATGGTACAAATATTAAGTAATGGGACATTTATGTGCAGCTTACAGGATATATCTCAGATATATCAGTCTCCTTCATGTATAGAGTAATACAGATTTATAACAAAGTTAATCTGACACATTTGTAATGGTCTCCATGATCATTATTGTGCTATATATTATTAGGTATTAATGGTTTGTGTGGGCTGTCATCAAAGAAATCTATGATTGAAAAAGGAGATGAGCCAATCTAGTATTAAGAATGAGGTATAAAGAAAGGACAGCCTGTGTTTTCCAGTGGTATCCTTGTGAAGTCAAGAGAATGGCAGGAAGGCCTCCGGCATGTTGGCTGGACCTTTATTGGCAAATTTATCTGAGAACATGGGCAATAATCATACAACACAGACAGTCATGGACACATTGCAGTTCTTCCTCATCCCTCCCTCTCCTCACCCCAGTTGGCTACTTCTCCCCTATAACTATAGAGCATAGTTGATGGACACAGCCTCATGGGCTACATAAGGCCTAAATTACCAGATTAAAATGTAACTGGGAAATATTTAACAAAATAAATAAAAATACAATAAAACATAGATAGCAATAATTCATATCTGTCAATAATAGATGCAAATTACAAAAAAAGTAGGATTCCATGGCCTAAAATGGAAGGGAAGATTAATGTAAGAGATAGCTCCAAAAATGAAATTTTGACAACAGAAAAAAGAGATTCAGCTGTGAAAGAAGAAGAGGGGAGCTGCCTAAAGAGGCCGATGTGAATGTGTAGAGAATTCATTGCCAAAGACAAGGGACTGAGGATGGATACAAAGGAGTGACACAAACCTGAGAGAATAGTTCAGGGATTGCTAAAGTTCAGAGCATCTGAAGCTGGTGATAAATGCTGAAAAAAATAATAATGCAAAGGGCTTATTTTTTAGCTATGTTTAGGGCAAGAGGAAGATCAAAGAATAGATGACCAGGATGAATAGAACCATGTGAACAGATGGCAAAAAGAAGGTGGGATTATATAAAACTTTTTTTCACTAGAGAATGATCTCTAGACTAGGATATACAACCAAAAAGCAAGAAGCCTTCAGAAGGCAAAATAAATGAGGAAATATTAAGAACATCTATATATTCTCAATGACTTCAAGTCTCTAGGCTTGAAGGTGCCGTGTCCTCCAACTGCTCAACAGCAGGATTAACAGTTGTGGACAAAATCGAAGTCTGCATTGTTCCAGGAAATACCCACATCGGTGACATCACAGATACAGGGGAGGATTGGATGACCAAAATCAACATTACATCTACCCAGATGAAGCAATTTTCACATATGGAGTGTGCCCAGGCTTTGTTTTGGGTCCTGGCTACCCCATTGATGTGACCCTTTATTTTGGCATTCATGATGCCTGAACCACCTAACTGTATGAGCTAAACAGGTTACTTCCTATATTCTTCTTTGAAGGGAGCAAAATGGTATTTTGATGATAATGGGATTGAGCAGCCAAATTTACCATTACTTGCCTTTTTTTTCATTCTAGAGCAGTGGTGTGCATTATTTAAATTACCATGACACCATGGTGTCAAACTGGAATACAAACCAGGGTGGGGAACTAATCCATACATAAAGAACCCACACACATACACAGAATCTGGATAGGAAGCTGGTGGACATATGTAAAAAAAGCCCTAAGCAGGAATATCCAGTTGGTAACTATTAAGAAGGCAAACAGCTTAGGATGCAATGAGAGAGAAATGTACTCTCTTGTCAACAGAGATGAGGAGCTATATAGAATGAGAGAATGGGAGAAGAGACTACAATTTCCCTCTATAGCAGGGGTTCTTAACTTGAAGTGGTTTTCAAAATATTTTGATAACTGTGTTTTCATATAAATCCATATAAGTGGTTTCCTTTGTAATCCTATGCCTTTTATTTTATTCATTTAAAACATTTTTTCCAAGAATGGGTCCATAAACCTATTAAAGGGGCATACAGCAAAGTAAAAGTAAAAAAAAACAAAAACAAAAACAAAAAACTCCTGTTCTAGAATAAGACAACTGATGAGAACTTCAAGATATACCCAGGCCTCCCAGAACCTGAGGGGGCAAGGGAGCACAAAGACCTCAGAGGGAAAGAGAACAACTGAGGAGGCATGAACTGGCCTTGCCACATGATATAGAAGTACTCAATGTAAGATTCAAGGACTTGGCTAATTGTGTGTACTATAATCTAAAATTCTGGGAAGATACAAAAGTCATTGAGAGTGACTAGTAGTCCCTTTTGTTTGCTAAGTTTGGATGAGTCTTTCAAAAGTTCAAATCTGTTCTGTATTTAATATCTTTGTTAGCCTGATGCTTGCAGGGAAGCAGAGGGCCTGTGGAGAGAGACAAGACAGCTTCAAATGTTCCCATTACAAACTCTGGGCAGTAGCAAAACAAATGATATAGATTATTATTGTAGATAGCGCAACTGAATTAAGCCTTTTCCATCTAACAGAGGTCAAGCTAGCATGGGTTACACTTTTTTTCTGATAAATCATTGGGAGCAATTCATTCTCTCTCTCTCTCTCTCTCTCTCTCTCTCTCCTTTTGTCCCTCCCTCTCACTTCTCTCCTCCTCCTCACCTATGGGGAGTAGATTTCAAACTATGCCAAGCTTTTTCTTCTATGTCTATTATGAATGTTAAGATACAATGGTCACTTTCCACCAAGGTTCCCATCATTTTAACTTCAGTAATAAGCTTTCTATTGATCGGTCAGATCTGCAATATATATTCCTATTGAATTTAACTGAATTGAACATGTGGACTTTTAGCCAAGACATAGCCTGGCTCATAGTAAGTACTTATTAAATGTTTGTTGATTGAATACCATTTTAATCTATGCATTTGGTTTATGCTTGTGAAACCGAGGTTTGTTTCTATCCACAAGGGTCAATTGTTCAATCATGGAACGATAAATAAGCCATCTATCTAATAAGTCCATTTTCCTCCTCTGTTACCACTGATGCCTGTGGGAGAGGCCAACAATGGGTTACATTAATATACAAAAAACTGATAGATCCCAAAAAATTATATAGTATTAACATGACTGTATACTTCATTGTTATATGCCCAGGACCCCATCAGACATAGTCAGTGTCTATATTTCATTAATTTTAAAAATCAACTTTTTTCTACCATAGTTTGTGTGCTTATTGTCACTCACTAAAATAAATCTCAAATGAATTATTTTCATTAGATATCTGTGAATGAGGCTGAGTCTTGAGCACTCTTTTTCATGAAAAATTGTTTTTCTATTGCTGATACATTTTGTTGGCCTAGTACAAACTACAGAGAAGAAAGAAAAAAAGAATAATGTTTTTTATCTGTTGGCCTTCTTGAGAGCCTTTTTAGAAACTCTGTCATGATCCCCTGGGTGAGGAGGGAGGTAAGTTCTCTATGACATCAGATTCATGATCCTGAGCTATCTAACTCCAACTATCCAAATGGAAGCATTTATGTCTGTTCTCAGAAGACTGTCCAATTTCTTTCATAGTTGCTTTAAACTTTGAATATTTTACTGACGACAAGATACCAACTCTTCCTTGCAGAATTCTGAGTATTGTATTTATTTTCAGCAAAACTTCCCACATGATCACATATTTGATTTTATTTTCTGTAGATTTCATGTTTTTTCTCTTTTCCTGTATTGTTTGAAATAATAATAATAGCTAACATTTATTGTAGTACTTTAATGTTTGCAACACAATTTATAAATATTTTCATATTTGATTCTCACAATCCCCGAAGAGGTGTTATTATTATCCCTGTTTTACAGGTGAGGAAATTAAGGTTGGAAGAGGCTAGGCTGCTTGTCCAGTATTACAGAGCTAATAAGTGTTTCAATCAGGATTCGAACTCAGGTCTTACTGACTCCAAATGCCTAAGAATGTTATCGTGAATAATATTTCAATCTAGAGTCTTGGTCACAAGTCTCTAAATCACTTTGTCTCACTGAGTGTGGCACACTTCCTTAAGTAAAATATATCCATCATCCCAGAAGGCCTAGGTAGTAGATAGAGAATGCTGATAATTTACAAGGTGGTAGAATTCGCAGTGGGGGGCGGGGAAAGAGAGAGAGAGAGAGAGAGAGAGAGAGAGAGAGAGAGAGAGAGAGAGAGAAGAGAGAGAGAGAGGGAGGGAGGGAGGAGGGAGAGAGAGAGAGAGAGAGAGAGAGAGAGAGAGAGAGAGAAAGAGAGTGAGAGAGAGACGGAGAGAGACAGAGAGAGAGAGAGAGAGAGAGAGAGAGAGAGAGAGAGAGAGAGAGACAGAGACAGACAGAGACAAAGACAGAGACAGAGACAGAGAGACAGAGAGAGACAGAGAGTACGGCGCAATGTGTACCAGCATGCTCAACTTCATAATTCCTCTATCAGACCATTTGTACTTAAATACTGGCATTATTTGCTTCTTCCATAACCCTTTGGAGGAATATTTGTATTTTATGCAGCTCTAGGCAGATCATGAGTGCATCTGTATAGTTATTATTTTTATCTACATAATAAAATTTTCATGAGAGGCAGCACGGCATAGTGGACTCCAGCCTTGGAGTCAGGAAGACCTGTTTAATCCTTGCCAATGTGTAAACATTGGCAATTCATTTAAACGTTCAGTGCCCCAGGCAGCTCTTAGAGATTATCCATTTACGGAGGAGTTGATGATCTGAATCAGTACAGGGTGTTCTCCAAACCTATGAAATCACAGATCAGACGAACGAACACACACACACATACACACACAGACACACAATATTAGCACTTTTATAAAGCAGTTTTCGCATATTGTATTTGATCTTCATAAAAACTCTAATATAAGGCAGTTGCTAGAAGCATTATTATTCCCATTTTATTGATAAGAAAACTGAGGCTGAGATATATAAAGTGACATGTCTGTGGCCAAATAAGAGTAAGAATCAAAATTCAAATCTGGTCCACCTTCTGCTATACCATGCAATTACACATATATACATCACACACACACGCGCGCACGCACACACACACACAAATATACATACACCTTTGCACACTGGATAGCCCCGAAGTCTTTATACAATTTTAGCTATTTATTTAAACATATTTGCATGTGTGTACATATACAAAACGTAGAATATATGATACAGTAAAATAATATAATGCAATATAATAAACAGTGCATAAAAGGATATCATAGCATGATGTAATACAACATAATGTAACGTAACATAGTACAGTATAGTTTAATATAGTGTGATATGATATGATATACTATAACCCAGTATAGTGTGATGGGATGTAACACAACTCAACATAGCGTGACATGACATAACATACCATAAATCTCTTTATAGTCTTATCTTAGGATAAGAGAAACTGACATTCCCTGATTGTACACAATAGTGGATGGCCATTAGGTAGTAAGTAGCAATGGCCACATTTGAACCCAGGGCTTTTGTCACCAAAATCTAGTATACTTTTCTACTATGTCACTACTAATGCTTGACGATGATGGATGATAAATTTTATTTTACCAGTCTAGTTCCTATCGGAAAAGATAAAGAAATTCAAAGAGAAAAGAACAATCAATAAATCTCCTGGACGATGTTTAGCTTAAAACACAGGTAACTCGGCTATACGATAGTTGAGGAAGAAGACTGTACGAGGGCCTAAGCTAATGGGCAGTGTGAGGGCAAAGAGAGAGAAGGGAAGTGGAGGAAGACTGGCATAAGAGACAGTGGGCTGGAACTTGTCGTATGGAAGTTCCAGGCTCAAATCTAATCTCAAATCCCACATCGTTTGTGTGACTGTGGGAAAGTCATTTAATCTCTCTAAGCATCACTTTCTTCATCTGCAAAATGGCAGTGATAACGCCTTTAGCACCTAGTTTGCAGGACTATTGTAGAATTTAATTTAGATAATCTATATAGTGTGCTTGGTTATATGAGGGGGTGAGGTCCAAAGGAGAGAGCACTGCCTCTGGACAAATAGGACTTGAGTCCTCGAGTGCCACCTCTAACACTAACTAATGATCTTGACACTAACGCGTGACCTTGGTCAAGCTGCTTAACTCCCCAAGGCAAAAGGAAAGATTGGACGGGTTGGTTTCAAGGCTCCTATGAACTGAATTCATATTAGTATTCTCATGATTTGGAGATGTAACTCAAAATAATGGAAGAAAAGGTCCTATTTAAGCTTTTTTTGGAGGGTGGAGGGCTGGGGAGAAGGGTCCTTTATAGGATGATCTGCTGACAAACCTCCCTGATCTTCAGCTTTCTTGAGTCCTTTAAAACCAAAGCAACAATAAAATGATGCCCTTATTTCGTGTGCTTCATCATTTACTACTGTTGTATTTACTAGTGTATCCAAGATGTTAACAAATTTTTCAGACGGTGATCAGGCCTTTTAAAAAATTAGCTGTTCTACAGCTTATTTAAGGTGTGTTTAACGACTTCTTTAGCTTTTCACTTGTAACCTTTTATTAAATGATACTCATGGCTAAAAGAAAATAACAAAGCTATAATATTCTGCCAGTGTTTAACCCCCAAGGTTTTATTCAAATCTAAATGTAAATCAAAATGCATTTTCATATTGTGATATTTGTAGATATTTTCATGCTTATTTTATGGCCCTAGACACCATAAATGATGCCCTGTTTGAAAATGGAATCTTCAGAACTGCATATGCAAAATTACTTTTCTTCTCAAGCTCATAAAAAAATGACTCACATGAGAATCCTTCTGCCTTGGGAAAGATCTGGTTCTCTACATTAGGGACAGAAAGTGCCCATCTTTGTTACCTGGAGTTCGTTGGGAGCCTGTTATTATGTTCTTCCTGCAGTCCTCAAGGTTTATTGGGATTGAACTACATCACAGCTGAGACGGGGCTCTAACAAGCCTGTTACAGTATGACCTCAGCTCTCCTAGAACCTGTGATAAAAAAATTGCTGCAAAATCTCTTCCTACAAGGAGAAGCTGGAAACATCAAAATGAGTAAATGTCATAGAATGTCCAGAACCTCCCCAACTCAACAGATTATGTTTCTTGAAAGGTTAAAAAATCATGATAGGAAGGAGATACAACTGGGATCAGCCCAAATGGTGTGATAAGCTCATAGCCCTGCCCCAAAAGAATGCAACCCCATTTGTTGATGATGCTTAAAATTCCTCTATAGTTATCCATTCCTTTAGTATAAAGCTTTGAGTGCTATTCAAAGCAAATCTCCTCCTGGAGTAAAAGTTCTAAGCTCTTGTTAGTCATTTACTCTTTAGTGAATCTGTTTCTTGATAATAGTTTTTGATAGACCTATTAAACAGAACTTAATATATTTCCTCCAAAACTTTCAGAACATTCCTATTTGGAAAGAGAACACTGCTATCTTCTAAATCACCCAATTTTTATTTTACTCATTGATTTGAGAAAAACTGGTTGGTTTTCATTCATAATTTTTGAAGTATGTAATCCCGGCGGTTTTTTCTGGTCATGTTCAGGATGATTTTTAAATTTTCCACTTTGACATCTTTTCCAAGTTACTTGTTTTTTATAGTAGATATCTTATAATTTCATCTTTTTTGAGTTTTAAGTTTTTTGTTCTAATGCTTCTTGTCTCATACAATCATCGAGTTAGGTTTGATTTCTATCATAGTTTTCAGGGGATCTGTTTCCTGGGTTAAGAGTTTCCACCTTCTGTGGAAAACCATTTTTCTATTCATTCTATCCTCCTGAACTCTTATTTCACTTATTATTCTATTCTTTAGTGCCCTGATTCATGTACTTATAGTCCTTGTGGCCACAACCCACCCCACCCCCCAGTTTTTTTTCTCTGAGGCTTAGAATGTAGTTGTTGTGGAGTTACTCTTTTCTTCTGGGTTTACCTCTTGGGTATCTCTTGCTTGACCCATACTTCTTAATAGTGTCTTCTGTTTACTCATATTTCCACTCTCAGTTTCTGATTTGGGTTTTTGTGCTGAAGCCAGGCTCTACCCTCTCCCATCCTTTTGGATCCAAGCCCATTTTCTGGGTTCCTACTGCTGGCTTCTTACCTACCCTGATGTGTCAGCACTCAGAAACACCAGCAGGCGTCAGTGTTCTTGATCAGGGCTTTGCGGTTGGTCATGGCCTCCCTGATCTGTAAGATTCCAGTCTATCGACGTGATTTAGCTTTCATGCTGGGGCTATCTCTTTCAATGCTTGCAGCATCTTGTCTCTTTGTGCGCTCCTGGGCTCTGCGGATTTCTTGATAGTTATTTGATCTAGTTCCTTTTTTAATTGCTGGGGGAGCTTATGTGGAAGAGAAGGTCTGTTCTACCACCTTTTGTGCCATCATCTTAGCCAAAAGTGCTATTTTGAATAATATTTTTATATAATGACTTATGTATAGGTTGTCTCTTCAGATACTGTATAAGCTTCTTGAAGGCAGGGGCTATTTAATTTTTGTCTTTGTAAGTGATTAGTAAATGCTTACAGAATGACTAAAAGGGAGAAAGTAAAAAGAAGAGAGTGGGTACCTAAGGAGAGGAATAGATGAAGGAACTGGAAGGCAGAAATAGCTAGTATGTTTCACATACTTACAATTTTGCTAGTGCTCGATGGCTAGGTAATAGTGTCATGGAAGTTATCTGTGCATGTGTCTATATCCCCTTAGCTAGATAAGCTTCATGAGAGCGGCGTCTTCACCAATACCTCAATTCCTTGCTCTCCCTCCACTCCCTAGAACCCCTAGCACAGTATTTTGAACATGATAGGGCTAATTAATTGTTTGCTTGATTGAATTTAATCTATTTGAATAGTAAGATTCTAGTGTATTCAATAACTAAATGTCTTTCATTCTGTAACTAAGAAACTTGTAATAATGAATTTCTGCAGTGACAGGAACTAAATAGAACACAAAGAATCCTGTATTAAAAGCAGTCTTTGAGATGAAGCATAAGATGCCCAGGAAAGAAGAATAGAAATAGGAACCAAAAATATCATTAGCCTTCCCAAATCATAGCAGATGATTCTCTCCCTCATAATAACTTCACTGTTTGAGCCTCATTTCCTCTACACAAATGCAGAGTCTTCATTTGAAGCCTGAAAGAAGCTTTTTGAAAATTCTTTCTTGACATGGATCCGATTTTCCAAGATCAAATTAAATTTTTAAAAAGAGGGGAACTAAATTCTTAGCCCACCTAAATTTTGCTTTTCAAGTTGCCCAAAGTTTTTAGAAAGATCTGTGCTTCTTAAATTTATGCTATGATTGGGACATATTTTGATAAATTAGAAATGAACCAAAGCAGATCTCTAAGTTTCAGAGATTTTATTCGGAGAGGTTGAACTGATTTAAGTATATGGATTTAAATGTGAGGACTTGTATCCCCAGTGGCTAGCATATAGTATCTGCCTAATAAATGCTTGTTGATTGAATGAATACAAATAGTGGAGAATCATGTAGTCTAACAATTTTTCAGCTGACAAAATTATGGTCCAGAAAAAGGAAGTGACTTATCCAAGATCACAGGTAGTAAGTGGGAGAGGTGGGCCTCTGATACAGATATTTATTAATAAGTTCAGTGCTTTTCCCACTAATCCGCAAACTAGGCTAAAATTGTTTGTAAAACATTGTAAGATATCTTTTTTTAATCATTTGTGTTTCCCAAGACTTGCTACAGCCAAATGGTGATGCTTTCTGTTGGGCTTTCCTATTATTATTTTGCTCCCATTTTGTTCGATTATTATTTACTCAAAACTTACAACCCCCTCTTTATGATTATGTAACTCATGCTTCAAAGCATGAAATATAATCCAACAAATATTTTTGAGTACCAGCCATGAGCGTAATAATGGACATGGGGTACTGCCTGGCACAAAGTAGGCTCTTAATAAAGGCTTGTTGATTATGAGATATACAAAAATTTCCCCCGATTTTGAGCTTAAAATTTAACAGGGATGACAAGGCATGCTTTGCGTTAGTAAGATAATCACAATACAAAGCACAGTTTAATCCCATAAGTGAGGTACAAAGTGATGCGTGAATTCAGAAAAGAGATCCTACTATTAAAGAAAGCTTTGTTGAAGAGATGGAATTTAAACTGGGACTTGAAATGTGGCTGAGATTTCAAAAGACCAGAGCAGATCAATGGATTGAGCATGCACCTAAAAAAACCTCAAAAAGCAACAAATCAACAAACATCAAGAAAAAAATTAGAAAGTCTGAAAATCAAAGAAGAGGTAAAAATACTGAAAAGAAAAAAATGAAAAAAAAATGAGGAATTTGTTTTTGAAAAGACTAACTTTAACCCTAAACCTAATGGACATCAGCTAATTTGATTTTTAAAGGAGGGAAATCAAATCACAAAAATGAAAAAGAAGAAATCACAACCTATGAAATAGGAAAGAAGAGAAATTGTCAACGAAACTATTTTGCCCAATTATGTGGCAGCAAAACTAGTGACTTAAAATTACAGCAGAGTGAAATGGGTAGAACCAGAACCTATATGACAACCATAATAATAATAATAATGATAATAATATGATAGAAAGTAATTCTAAGGATCTCAAAATTCTGACCAAATTATTGACCAACCACTCATGAGCTAAAAATCTCATTTTTTATGATATTGGTACATGCTTCCCAGCTTTTGATTGAGAGGTGATGATGGACTAGAGTTAGACAATCAGGTGGGCATCCTCAGACTAGGCCAATATGTTGATTTGTTTTGTTTGAGCAAATATTTTTGTCATGAGGGAGAAAGAGCTTTTGCTCAGAGTAAAGGAGGGAGATGAGGGCCATGGGAAAATAAGTGTATCAACAATTTTTTAATGCACAGAATGAAAAAAAAAGTGTTAAAGGGACATAGAATCATTCTGTTCCCACCTTGTTCAAGTTCTTTTAAGAAAACCCACATAATAGAAGCTCACAGTTTCTTATAAAAGCCTCTTTCCTGTTCTTTTTATCTTGAAATATTTGTATTTATTGATGCAAAATATAAGATGAAAGTCCATGATTAAGCACATGATTAAAATTTTTTTAAAGGGAAAAACTTTTAAATAAATTCTCTAATGATTCCTGGTGAAATGTCTAGAGGGTTTAAATTTATTCAAGCACATAGAACCTAGTGGTTCTAGTAGTAGGCAGAACAACCCTCCACCAGATATACCAACTATACTGAGTTCATTTTTTATTGTGTAATGAGATTACATTTTATTATGAGTCTCTCAAGATTAAAACAAGCAAAAAGCTGGTGCGTTCACCTCTCAAATAACCACCATTTATCACAATCCTCATTCTCACATAACAGACTGCCTACATAATTCTACTTCATTTCATTATTTGTAATTAGGAGCTAGAAAGTTAAGGAAAGCTAATTATCTTCCTGGCATTTAAATTATTTAAGACTAGCTTCCCTTTTCTCACCTGAGAAATATTTATGACTTTATTCAAACATAACAAATTTCATTCATGAATCTAATAGTCCTTAAGTGGACTGAGAATTTAAAAGTTCTTTAACAGTCGTTCTTTCTGTAACATGCTATTAAGAAAATAACTGAAAATGTTTTTAGAAGTGCTACACAATGGATTACCAGTAGAAAATGCTTCTGCTCTACTTCTCACTGTCGTATTGAATTAACTTTTAAATGTTTTTGTAGCACTACAGTCTTGATCTTCATCTATGCTTTGATGATATGGGGGATGATTATCAATGGTTTCTAAATTTAAGGTGCAACTTGTAGGGTCTGGAGTCTTCTCTAATCAAGTCAAAGCTCTAGAATTTCATATTGCACAATTAATAATAATGTTAACTGTACTACATATTATACTTAATTATTCTTCATAATACTTATACTGTAATATATAGTATTTATGCTATATATTATAACACTTTTACTATGTATTATATAGTATATTTATACTATTCTATATGCATTTACTTATGATTATGATTATTATTTAAAGCTAGCATCTATATAGAGCCTTAAGATCAGATAACATATGTAAAGCTTTGCAAAGTGTTTTACATGATATCTCATTTGAGACCAATTATCACATCTATTATATATTATGGATTATCTCAGAAATTATAAGTTATCTAATGAATTTACAAAAATCCATCCTTATTCTTTACTTGTCTGAGATTATCAATGTAAAAGATTACATTATAATGGAAACCTGACAGTATGATCCCATAAAAATCTTATTAATTTGGCAACATTTTTTTTAATGTTGAAGGGGTCTGCATTATAATTTTTGGACAGAAACCTGCTGGGTAGTTAAGTTTAGAGGACAAACAAGATGGCATTTTTCTGAGAGGTAATGTTTTCAAAAGGAGGAAAAATTACATTGAAGGTTTATAAAAAAAGAAACAAAGAACTTATTAGAGCTTCAGGGCAGGGGCTAAACAAATTGAATTTGCTCACAGGAAGAATATAACAGTACCTTTAAGACAAGTTGATGGAATATTTCAAAAGTAGATGATCTGAAAGAAGGCAGTCAGAATTTTCATCAGACCAGATGCAAGAAACTTCTGATTTCATAAAACCATGAATAAATAGAATACACAAAGGTTGAACATGAGTTCTGTGGGAGAGCATAAAAAGTCAGGTATATTCAAATATTTTGTAAAAGAGATTTGAGGTTGAGAATCAAAATAAAAGTTCTGGACCAATACAACTTCATGACTCAGACTTTAAAGCAAGAGAAGGAAAAAAAAACATTCAGGAAGTAGCTACAGATTTTTATTTTCAAAATAGAGTGCTTTCTTTAACTCTCCTTGTTTCACTAGTTGTTACCATCTGAAGGAAAACTTTCATAAAAGATCATATATTTGTAAAGTACTTGACCATTTCCAAAATGCTTTAAAAATCCTCATTAATACTTACAACCCAGTGAAAAGAGTCAAGGCAAGAAATGGAGTTTCCCTTTTTTTTAATATGGTAAGAAATTGAAGCTCAGAAGGATTAATGACTTGCCCCACGTCACAAAATTTATATGTAGCAGAACTAAAATTTGAAGCCACGTCTTGTACCTCCTAGTCCAATTCAGTGGGCAATTTCCCCACAAAGCCATGAATATTCTCCTCTTTTGTCTAAATTTTTGCTTAGACCTTCAATGGGAAATGTTTCTGTCTTTGTCCTTCTTCCCTCCCCTCTTGCCCCTTCCCCACCCTCTGTCTTCTCTGTCTTTCTCCTCCTCCCCTTCCAGGCCAGTTGTCTTGACCTATGTCTTGCCACTGGACCCACATGGCTCTGAAGGAGAGATTGAGGCTGGTGACTTTGCACAGCTCTGCCTCACTTAAATCCAATTCACTTGCAAGTGAAAACATCACGTTCCTGATGTCATCGGTCTTCTTCAAGAACGAAGGATGAACAGCTTATCTCAACTCCCTAAACCTTCCTCAACTGTTCTAGCCCAGAAAGATCACTCCTTCCTTTCAGCTCCAACAGGCCTACTCATTATACCATCAATTAATATTGTTTTATATATTTTTACATGTTTTTCCTGTTCCTGCTTAGGTCTTCAGCCCCCCTGAGAGTAGAAATCATATCATGTATTAGAAATCAGAGTAAATTACTTTCGTAGCTATTTACTGTTAAAGTTTTTTTTCCATATAATCACTTACTTAAATGGATATGACAAACTGCCCTGCTGATGATGACTAGGTGGAACCCACTTTATCAAAAAACTCATTTCTTCTCACTAAACTCACTTCCCATCCCACCAGGAGTTCTTTAAAGGGGGTTAAGGAAGAAACAGTGATGACTGAGCCCAAGGCTATTTGACTGCCCACTTGATGATAGTTGCTTTTAAAGTGACTTGAATAGGAAGGAAACACCATTTAGTAAGCCCCTACTATGTGCCAAGCACTGTGCTAAGCAGTTTACAAATTTTGTCTCACTCAATCATCCCAACCACCCTGGGAAATAGGTGCTATTATTATACCCATTTTACATTAGAAGAAACTGAGGCAGACAGGGGGTAGATTACTTACCCAGGGTCACACAGCTAGTAGGTGTCTTCGAGTAGATTTAAATTCAAGTTCTCCTGACTTCAAGCCCAGCACTCTATCCAATTGTCATCTAGCTTCTTCTACATAGACTGAAATAGACCTTGTTCCAGGTCAGAGAGAATGGGGGAAAGACTAATGCAGCTAAAAGTATCCCAAATTTCTATTGAGTTCTGAAATGATGTGAATTAAAGCAAACATATCCAGCTTTAGTCTTACAGGGAGCCAAGGATGGTTATTAAGATATTGGTACCTACCATTCCATGACCCAGGTCCCACTGTAGGCTGTGGTAGCTTAGGTTGGGAACATAAGAGGTAAATCAATGAAAGATGGAGCCAGGCATGTAATGGATGGAGAGGCTAGTGGGTGGATGGGGAATGGTGGTAGCAACAAGTCAGTGATCTGTTTGGTGTAAACACAAATACGTATCCCCAGATGTTTACAGCATAGACCTGGGAGCCATTTATTGGGGTAAAAAGGGAGTGGGAGGAGAAGGGGGAGAAGAGGGGAAAGGTAACTGGCACCAGCAGGCTGAGATACTGACTGAAACAGAAAGGTTGAGTGGTACCCAGTGATTCCTGGTGGAATGTGAACCACACAATATGAAATTATTTATTAACTATGTCCAGCAGCTTTCAACTACTAATACAACTACTACTACTAATCCTCTTCTTAATGGAAATCATCTTTACCCCTTCTGAGGCTCTTAAACATATGTTTGCCACAATAGGACAAAACCACTCTAAACAAAGTCCTTTCTCACAAGAATGAGATAGAATTAGATCAAGAGTATAAGGGAGAAAAGCTCCATTCCTGGAAAGTCACCAGGGCTGTGTGCCACCACAAAAGGAATAAATAAATTCTGATTGTGGAATCCAAAGTGCAAGAAGCGACCAGTTCCAAAGAGTACAGTTTTGACTTAAATTCAGAGGATGTATCCTCCCAAGGCCCTCAGGCTCACAATCCAGGAGTCATCCTACATTCCTCACTATCTCACCACCATCTTTTTCCAACCCCATACCCAAGCTGCTGCCAAGGCAACAGGGGATTCCACCTTTGTAATATCTCTCGAATATACCCCCTTCTCTTCTCTGACACTGCCACCCCCCCCACCCCGGTGCAAACCCTCATCACCAGATGACCTTGAATACTGCAACAGCCTGCTGGTGTGCTGGTGCCCCATCTCTCCCCACTCCAATCCGCAGACTTAAAGGAAGCCAGGGAGGTCAGTAGTTAGAGTAGAGGAAGGACAGTGTTCCAGGCATGGGGGAGAGCCAGAGAGAATGCCTGGAGCCAAGAGATGGAGTATCTTGTTTTCTATGGAAAAGGCAGGAGGCCAGTGTCACTGGATCAAAGTGTACTGGCAGAGAGTAAGGTATAAGAAGATTGGAAAGGTAAGAGGGGGCTGTTATAAAGGGCTTTGAATGCCAAACAGAGCATTTTGTATTTGTTGTTAGTCAATAGGAAGCCACTGGAGTTTATTAAGGATGCGACTGATGTGACATGATTAGACTTGAGTTTTAGGAACATCATTCTCGTGGCTGAAGAGAAGATGGATTGGAATTGCAAGAGGCACAAGGCAGGCAAACCCAACAGTAGGCTATTGTGATAATCCAGGTATGAGGTGATAGGGGCCTGCACCAGTGGAAGCAGTGGCAGAGAGAAGGGGGTATATTTGGAAGATGTTACAAAGGTGAAAAAGACAGGCCTTTGGACCAGATTGGATATTGGGTGGGGGTGGGTTGAGTGATAGTGAGGAATCCAGGATGACTTTTAGGTTGTGAGCCTCAAAGACTGGGAAGATGCTATTGCCTTCTACAGTAATAGGGAAAGTAGGAGTTGAGGAGGGTTTAGGGGAAAAGATAATGAGTTGTTCTGAACAAATTGAGTTTAAGATGCCTACTGGACACCAAGTCTAAGATGTCTGAAAGGCAGTAGGAAATGTGAAATTGGAGGTCAGCAGAGAATGGGGAAGGTAGATTTGAGAATCATAGAGATGGTAATGAAATCCATGGGAGCTGATGAGATCACCAAGCAAAGTAGTGTAGAGAGAGAAGAGATGAGGGCCCAAGAAAGAACCCTGTGGGACACCTACAGTCGCACAGAGATGTGTCACGGTGTAATGAATTCTGCATGGCTGATCTCAGAGTTATTAAGACCTGAGTTCAAACATTTCCCTTAATTAGTTCAAGTTATCAAAATTTGACAAACTACATCCCAAGGCCTTGACAAAACTAACTGATTTGATCGCTGAGCTATCAGTGATCTCTGAAAGAATATAATCACAAAGTACTACAGGATTAAAAAAGGGTAAACATCCTGAATTTCAAAAATGGAAAGGGAGTATCTTTCCAAAAAAGGAAAGACCGTGAGCTTAATCGATTCCAAGTTGACTGTGCTTGAGCTGATGCTCTGCTGGTATTACCTTTGTAAGCCCTGGGTCACCTCCCTGCCATGAGGAGGCAGAGGAAAAAAATGTGTCTCTGATTATAAACAGTACTTGATTATCTGTAGTCACTTATGGCTTGCTGTTGATTGAAGAAGTGTGTTGGCTATCTCCTGCTTGGACAGGAAGTAACAAAGAGTTTTAGCTTTTTCTGACCTTTGCACTAGTTCAGTTCACCTGTTTCAAACTGGGGCCCTGTTACTGCCAACCATCCTATCCAATGCCTTGAGAGAAAAAGAAAAAAAAATACAAAAAAGAATCATTTTACACATCTTAAAAGTTTTTGTTACGTTTTTTAACTTGTGTAAATGAATGCAACTTTCTACACTCACAATTATTTTTAGTTCAGCCATATAGAATTCTTTTTCAAAGGTTTCTTTGGAAGAACAAAAATGGATAGAGTCAAGAAGATTTGGGTTTGAATCTCAGCTCCTGCCATTTAGTACCAGTCAAATCTTCTCTTCAGTAAGACTTAAACTCAGTCTCTCAAAATGAGGCAGAGTAGATGAACTCTAAGATCCCTTCTGGTTCTAAATCTGTGATCCTACAACCTATGATTCCAAGATTTATCCAAAAGGGGGATTTAGACCTCAGAGGTATAGTTACGTAGATTTTCATCTTTCTGTATTTTCTTGCTTAAAATGTCACTGACTTTATCTGACAGGTGTTTTCTATCAAAAGGGGTCACTTTTATTTAGTCCTCTACCATATCACTTAGCCTCTCTGAAACTCCTCATCTGCAAAACATGATTAATAAGAGCACCTACTTTTGCAATGTTGTAAGGGCTGAATGAACTATAACATGTTAAGTGTTTTGCAAACCATGATAGCTGCTATTACATAGATGCAGAAGGCAAAGTAGATTGTATTGAAAAGTCATGGTTGTGCTTCTAAATAGTGAATCCTCTCATAGGGGTTTATGGGGTGTTCAGGAGGACTAGCACCTGGTGTGAGGGGCTTGCTGAGCCCTTTTCAGGGCTGCTCATCCACCTTTGGTGTCCACTTGTCTCAGGAAGCTGTAGTATGCACAGCGACCACATCCCGGTAAAACCGTCTCAGCAGATAGGCTAAACCAGGTCAAGGGTAACTGACAGGCCTCAAACACATCGGTGAGTTAGTTATGGGGATGTCTACCCCAAGCATGTGAAGACTTCCCCAGGCCACAAAGGTGGTAGAAGCAGGCACTGTGGAGTGCTTGGAGGTTGATCAGACAAAGACGCCAAAGTCCTCTACTGCATCCTGGACTACTGTCTTGATTTTTGTCTTGCCACTAGACTTCCGTGACTCAGAGTAAGGCTGATGATGGCACAATTCTGCCTCACTTAAATCCAATTCATGAGTAAGTCAAGATACCACCTTGTGATGTTACTGGTCCTCTTTGAAAATGAAGGACAAACAACAAAGTCTAAGGCCCCACTCTAAGGAATCTTACTGAAAACCTTAATTTCTAGACCCAGAGTTACCCTTTTTTCCAAACCTTCAGGTCTAATCATTTATGTGTTGCATACAACAGGTTAATTCAACTTAAACCATGACATGAGACAGTGGCTATTGGCCAAGACTCCCCACAGCACATAAAAACTGACTATCAGATAAGATGATGAGGCAACTCCTCAAGTGTGGTATCAGGGTGGAGTCTGTAAAGGTGGAGTCAGTTATTACCAATCTTTTTGCTGACAGGGTGTTTACCAGCTCTTTTTTCCAAGGCAGGAAAAGCAATTACTTAGCATTCATATGCTGCCCACCTTGAAACTTCTTAAGCTCCAACACCACTTCTTTATCTTTTTCTTGTACTGATTCTCAGACCCTGCATCAGCTTAGGCATCAAATCACTAAAGAAAACTACAATTGCATTTTGAATTTATTAGCATACACTTTACTATGTGAAAGTCACTAAAATAATTTGTATTTATTGCTCTTCACTTATATTTAACATTAATAGGCTTCCTTGCCTGTAGTATTAGCAAGATATCAACAATAATCACATTTTAGTCTTTAGCTCTAAGAAACATACATGGATGTATATTTGAATATATGATGAAAAATACTTAGAGATAGGTAAAATTTTATACCATTTTCCATCTTGGTGAGGATATGCCTAATGGTTGATTTCTCTGGAAACTGTTACTGAATTAATTTATCATTAAATAAGACTATAGAAAAGAGAAAAGAAGACATGAAGTAATTTCAAACTAAATCAATTTGTTCTATTAGACTTTCAAAGAAATTACATAATCAACATATTCTCTTAAAATACCATAAGCACAAAAAAGGAGTTCAAGGAAAAAAATTCTGATCTAAAGAGGGAATTTACCTTAAAATCAGCAACCATAAGTGCAGGGAAAAATGTAGAATCTTTCCTAAAATGCAACTCTGAGAATTATTTTATTTGTATGAATTAATACAAAGTAGAGCCAAGAAAACAATATGCATATTGTTTTCTTGGCTCTACTTACTTTGTATTAATTCATACAAATATTCCCATGCTTCTCTTTATTCTTCATAGTTATGGTTTCAGTACAGCAATATTCCTTTACATTCACATACCACAGTTTGTTAGGCCATTCCCCAATGATAGGATCATAAGAAAATGAGCAGGAGGGCTTTAGAGGTCATTGAGTCAAACCTCCTTATTTGTCTCATTTTATAGAGTTTAAGTGACTTTTCCTTGGGTCACACAGCTAGTAAGTGTCTGAGGCAGAGTTCAAACCCAGGTCTTTTTGACTCAAGTCCAGCATTCCACCTATGCTGTCACACTGTTACACAAAGTGTTGTTATGGATATTTTGGTGTATATGAGACTGTTATTTCTTTCTTTTATTCAACTATCATTGGGATCCCTGGGTTAAAAATGTAAGGAAATTTTAATCAGTATTTTTTACAAGATAACCCACATTTTGCTACCCTTTGACCCAGTGAAAAAGTGAAAACCCAACATCAACACAAACTGAACAAACTGATCACTGTGTAATTACAATATATAATTTCTGGCAGTTAGCAGTTTTCTCTTCAAAGGAGAAAGTATACCTCTTTTCCTTCTGTAGAGGTGAGAGACCATGGATGTGGAACCCTGCAGACACTGTCAGATTTGGCATATGTATACATACACATACACACACACACATGTATATGTGCATATATATGTGCATATATATACATATATACATACATATATACATACACACATATATGTATATATATGTGTGTATGTATATATGTATATATATATGTATGTATATGTATGTATATGTATGTATATGTATATGTATAGGGTAGTTTTGCTGACCTGTTTCTTTTTTCTTCTTCTCAATTTTCTATTCTTTGTTATGAGGTCTTGATGAGTGTGATGTGCATTTCTGAAATACTTCTGAATCCAGAAGATCAAAGAGATGCATTTAAGCATCTTAGAGAATACAAGCGCTGGCTCTCTGGAAAGGGGATGAGAAAGTGATATGTTTGGAAATGATGTGAACATAAAAACAAAAGATGTCAATAAAAACCTCAGAAAATCACTAAATATTTTAGAATGTTTTATTATAATAATTATATGAAGTTAGTTATCTCACAGGCACATTATATTATTATACATTTATATTACATATATACTTAAATATTAGATTAAATCTTCTGCAACCACAGTATCAAAAATCCGATAGCAAATTTCCTGCTCCTCTTCATTTCTGACATGATAAGACTTGATAAAGCATTCTAACCAAGGGTATTCTCCTAGGAAAAAAAAGTTTACCATTAAAACCAAGCACAAAAAAATTAAAATGCAAAGCCAAATACAGTAAAAACTGAAAAACTAATATATAAAATCAACTGGCCAAATAAGTTTTAAATTGCTTTTTAAAAATTAGTTTCATTTATTCAAAATAATTTACTCAAAACAGTTGCTGAATACATGTAATAGTTTTGAAGACATGTACTCATTTTGAAGTTATGTACTCATTTTTCTTTTTTTATAAAAGATAGTTCTACTAGAAGACTAAAACTTTCCATTGGGGAGGAAGTGGCCATTACCCAGAGCTAACTGCCAGAAATTAACTTTTTATATTTTCAACTAGTATATTATATCACTTTTATCATTACTTGTAGAATATAAGTTCCTCCAAGGTGGAATCTTTCACTTCTGTACTTGTATCCCCAACATCTAGCTCATAGCAGGCCATTTGTTGAATGATTGCTAATCAACACTACTGCATTGCTGTTCTCATAGCTCCATTATAGCCATCATCATTTTGACTGCCAATGGATGCTTCTACCTCAGGCCAATCTAAAAAAAGTCTCCCTTCAGCTGGATCCAGTACATGAATGAAGTCAGTACAGTGGTGCATGGCGGTATACCTGAGCCAGGCACATGTGAAAAAACATCTGGATAATTCCCATAAATAACAATGAAATTTTCACATGCCAACAGCCAGTGAAGATTATTTTGAAGTTTTGGTTGTAAGTAAAGTTTTCTCAAGAGTTGTGGGTTACCGTTATTACATTAACATTGTCACCCCCACCAGTACATTTGACTTACTTTGCTTTGAAAGGCTGTGATGGAGTACTGGACTTGGAGTCTGAAAGGGTTGGGTTCATATCCTGCCCCAGACACTTACTAGCTATGTGATCCTAGGCAAGGCACTTTATCTCTGGGACTCAATTTCCTCAACTGTAAAATGAAGAGGTTGGACTTGATAACCTCAAAGGTTTTTTGCAGCTATAAATCTATGATCCCATAAAATAAATGTACATAATTTACACAGGAAAGTCTTTAAGTATTCTTAAACATCAAGTTTGAAAGAATCTTGGGAACCATGACTGGCAGTGCTTGTTGATTATTTAACAACTGGAATATAAAACCCAAATCTGTTTCACTGAAGACAAACGGGGCTCCATTCCTCCATGTAGTACCTCTACTATTACTCACATTTGTATATCACTTTAAAGTTTGCAAAGTATTTTACATACATTATAGGTTTCAAGATGCAATTCAGGTAACTGCCTTGCATTTGCTATGAAACATTTCTTCCAGGATTACAAAAAATTTATAAACTACTAACTTTTAATCCATAGGTAGCTGCGAAAGCATGTTGAAGATGTGTGACAAATGACAATAAGTTTGCATTCAATGCCATTTGTGGATGATCATAAGCTTAGAGCTGGAAGGAATCTTAAAGTGCATCAAGTTCGATTGCTTCCCTTTACAGATGAGGACATTGAGGCCCAGAGAGGTTAAGTGATTTGCCCAGGGTCACCCAGCTAGTAAACATCTGAAATAGAATTTGAAACCAGGTATTCCTGACTCTAAGTCCACCATTCCATGTACAAAATCACACTGTGATCTTTAACAAAAAAACTTAAGGATTATTTTAAAAATTATAATAAAAAGAATTTATGAAGGATGGTTTTCTCCTCCCATATGACAGATTCATTCCCCTAATAGAACATAAGCTCTGAGGACAGGGTCTTTGTATCTCTAGGGCCTAACATAGCATTTGGAACACAAGACACAGTAATTAATGTTTGCTGATTGACTGATATAAATAACACAGCTGTACTTTTCATTTTAGATCTTCCTGAGAGGAGGGGCCTCAGGAAAGAAAACTAACACAGAATTTGAGTCTTGCTCAAGTGTCAGTTTCCTCAGTTTTCTCCATTTGGAGAAAATCTTTCTTTCACACCTCAAGGGCAAAGATGCTGAGAAGAGGGGTGGGTTCATATTCTGTCTCTGCATCCCTGGCGGGTAGGATGGCACTGGGTAAATGTTTGTTCAGTTGAACCTGGAAGTCCAAGATACTAGCTTTGGAGGGTACTGTTAGCTCAGATTGAATTTAGAGTCTAAGATAGGTGTATGTGGGAGAGGACTGCTAAAACCCCTCAAATTAAGAACGGATTATACACCACAATAACACATCTTTGTAAAATAAAGATACGACTCTATAAAAGCAAGGAAAATTACATGAGTTAAGATTTTGTACATTTTATTTTTGAAAAGCTAAGGTGAAATTCTGAAAATATGATTGCCTACCAATTTTTCTTCCTGGCGGACAAAGCATGTACATGATCATTTCCATGTTTTTCTGAAGGTCATCACTGTTTAGAATCTCTGAGGCAGGGATTTGAAAAAAATGTTCCTGAAAAAGATGAGAAAGGTTTATACCAGAACATCAGGAAACACTCACTCTATATTCACCTTCTGTAGTTAATACAGACATTATAACATTTTTAAATTGCCTGAAGCACTTTAGGGTGTATCATTCAAAAAATAGTCTATACATTTAAAATTAATGACAGGACAAATTCAAATTGTGACTTACTACTATAAGATATGACTATTAAACTTGGAACAATCACAGGACATTTGAATTTTTTCACAAATGCTTTCTGGGATTCAGAAACATTCATCTCAATTGAAAAACTAATATCTTCCAGTCTTATTTGTATAAGAACCTTCGTATAAGAAAGATTCAACAATTATTAGGATTGTATTATAAGCTGTATTATTATATTATTGTGGGTTGTTATCTTAGTACTAGAAAAAGAGCTCTTCCCTTTATTCTTCTCCAGAATTCTTTCCTGGTACTCCTAAACTCTAGTTACTGGTAAAGTAGCATTCTTACTCTTTCATTTTTTACATCTGAACTTTAAATTTCATTGTATAGGGAGGACCCAGTGATGAAACTCCCTCTATCAATGCAGGTGAGGTCCCATTCTTCAATTTATAGAATTAAAAAAATTGTCTGGGTCACTAAAAGTGTAAGTGATTTGCCCAAAGTAACAGAGCCAGTATGTGACAAAGATAGATCTTGCACTCAAGTCTTCATGTAGTCTTAGACACCGAATCAAAGACTCTTCTTATACTCGAATAAGGTAAGTGAAATGCCAGCTACAGTGAATATATAGTAGATTATGACCATTTTGCAGCTAGGCACTTGACTTATGGTTGGAGTGAAAGGTTCCCATACAGGAACACTTAAATCCTATGCCATGGTAAGAGAAGTGATGGTCATCCCTCGTATCTTCCTCCCTTTTTCTCTTTCTGTAACATTTTCACTAATAGCTGACATGCATTAACTAATTTTCATTAACTAATGTTTTCAAGCTTATTAATTTCATATAAGAATGAGAAAAACAGGCTTTTCCAGATCACATGAGCAACACAATGGCAGATTAGACATTTTGTCCAATACCTACAACCTCTCCAAAACAGAAATTATATGCCAAGAGTAAAGCAACTTCAACGGTGTCCATGGTCCAGTTCTTCTAGAATTCAATTAAAAAAATGGACACAAACCAGAAACTCTCAATGAACCAGCTATATGGGAGACTGTAGCATTCCACCAAGCCTGAAGGAAGTACAGTACCCAGTTGGGGCCAATTTTGACCATTCAAAAGTCACCTGGGGTGGAGACTTAGATGGTGAACTGTGAATTGCCCAGTGTGGGAAGAAGCTGAGATGCTTTGAGATTTAGCCCCCAAGGAAACCACAATCAAAGAGGAAGGAGTCAGAAAGTGAATGATAAGGAAAACAAGGGTAGCGGGGGAGAGAAGAGTGGGGAAAACATGGCCAATCTAAGTAAATATATTCCGATTAACTAAGAATGCACAAGGTCTGTTACTTACACAGTCCATTAGGTATACTTTCAGGGTTCCTGTTCCATCATCAAGAGTAAATGTCATAACAAATACATACTGGAGTGGTACAATGCCCAGTGCTAGTGAGGGAAAAAATGTTTAAGTTTTATGTATTCATTATTTACTGTTACAATCAAGGCTAATTTGTATGTTGATATAAAAAAATGAGTATACCTATCCCTATCTCCTTAATGCTATTTCAAAGTCAGCACTTGCTTTTCAAGTAGTTATAAGTTGGAATAATCCTCATAAAATTGAATAGTAATGCCTGACACCCTGTGCAACCAACTTGACTGATTAAATAGCTACATGATTTTCCATCAAAGTCCTTCTATGCTTTTTTCCTGGCTTGGAGGTGACTTAGGTAACCTGGTTAGATCCTAGGTTACCTAAGGCAGCAGCAACAGAATACAAAGCTCTAGAAAGTCTGACCAAATTAGAAAGACTTCAAGTATGGGCTTTGCAATACAGTAAAAGTATTTGTTACCTAGACCACTAAAGTTATGGTGAGAGAGATCCATCATTGTAGGGTTGGTCATCAAGATTAAATTGTTTTGGCCCCAGAAACTCATGGAGATGGTTTACTAGTACATGGAAGGTTTACAAGCTATATTAGTAGAGAAAGTACCCACATTGATGAAAATATGGATTCTTAAAGCACTCAAGTATTCATATTACTATAAATTAGCTTGGATATGAACCATTCAACCATTAATTAAAAGGTATTAAGATGTTTTCATTTGTGAAATCTATCAAATTATCTTTGTTCTTTGCTGTATACCATGAGGAATACAAACCTAAAATGTTGTACAAACTGTCCTACTATGATTCTATGAAAACTGCAAATTTTCTCTTTTATCATATTGGCAAATGGGACCATGAGTAAATTTGTCTAAAAGTTTAAGAATGGTAGATGGGCAAAAAAATTCAAAAGCTAGGGTTTTGGCATTTGGCAAGGTTAGAAAAAAAATATGACAGAACCTGTACTGCTAACAGTACCACAAATTACCATTAAGATTTTGTTCTTAGAAATAGGAGATTTATCCAGTAGAAGACATTTATTACTCATAATGAATGTTTATAGAATTAATGAACTTGGCATTTTCTGGGATTGTAGAAAAGCCTAAAAAAATCAAATTTAAAGTAAATGAAAAATGGAGAGGAAAACTATCATACTTAAGAAATATTTATTTATTTGCCTATTGCACTGACAATAAGCAAGATATTTTGGCTAGGTTCTAGGAAGACTGTGAATTAGTGAAAAGTCTGTACCAAGGCTGTGGAAGATACAAAGTTGGCAGGGATAGTTAATATGATAAAGACTAAAATCAGTTTTCATAGAGCTCTCAATGTCTGAAACAACTGTCTAAGAGGAAATTCAAAGTCCCACACTTAGGTTTCCAAAAAATAAATTGACTGAAAATGTTTGAAAATTTTGTTCTCAAGTGTTTCAAGTATTCCCACTTAAGTATACCCTACTGACTAACACTATGAAGAAAGAGTTCTCTAAGCACAGAGAACCTACACTCACTTTCCCAAAGACCAAAAACAGTGAAGTCCTAATTAATCAGGTATTCTTAGTATTGCTGCACTTTGACAGTAACAATTACAGGCCAAGAAAATATTACCTAACCTTGGGCAATGCAAACAGGTGTCCACGATGCTTCTTTAACAAGAGAATTCAGATTCTGCATTGTCTTCAATTTAGAACACTGCTTGCACCTGATGTGGAAAACAAAATTCTGATTAGTAAATGTTAAAAATTTCAATATTATGTACTCACTATGAGCAATGTATTATGATAGGTACTGGGAGAGATGCAAGATTATTACATAATCTCTACCCTCATAGACTTTGTAATTTGTGATAGGGATATTACAAATAAATAACTATATTTGGATTTAAACTCTATCCTGAGCTCCAATCCTATAGCATCAAATGCCTGAAGAGTATCTATAGCTGGATATCCCACTGGCACCCACAATTCAACATGAACAAGATTGAATTGTTTTTTCCTTCTTAAATCCATCCCTCCTCCAGACTTCTCTATTTCTATTGAAGTTCTTTCCAGGCTATCAGCTTTACTGTTAATAGCTATTTAGATTATTTTGTGAGATTGGCTGTGAAGATGTATCTATTCAATACTCTTTGACCCAGAGATACCACTTGTAGGACTACAACCGAAAAAGATTCAAGGAAGAAAAGTACTCATATATACAAAAATATTTACTGTAGCTCTTTTTGTGGTAGAAAAGAACCAAAAACTCAGGGGATGCATATTGATTGGGGAATGGTTGAACAAACTAGTACTGTTCATCCTTCCTTTTGTAGAGGACCAGTGACATCACAGGGTGATGTCTTGACTTGCACATGAATTGTATTTAAATGAGGCAGAGTTGCACAAAGTCATAAGCCTCTGTCTTCTGGAGTCAGTGGCAAGACAAAAGTCAAGACGACTGGCAAAGGCCCAGGATGCAGTGGATGACCAAGCTTTAAGTGCTCCACAGTCTCTGCTTCAGCCATTTTCATAGCCATTGGAACAAATTATTCTCATCCTCCCATTCCACTGGGGAAAGTCTTCATATGCTTAGGACATCCTCTAAATCCTCTCAAACCAACAGGTTTGAAAAACATCAGTTATACTCAACCTAGTTTAGCCTGTCTGCTGAGCCAGTTTTACCAGGGTGTGGCTGCTATATATACTACAGCTTCTTGGAGCCACAGGCGAGAGTTGGGTGAATAAGTGGATAGCAAAGGTAAATAGGCAGCCCTGAAAAAGGCTCAGCAAGCCCTCACAATCCAAGCTTGTATAGAAATATAATGGAATACCAAAGTGAGTCAGTCAATAGACATTTACTAAGCATATACTATGTGCCGGGGACTGTGCCAAATGCTGGAGAAATAAAAAAAGAGGCAAAAGACAGTTCTTGCCTCAGAGAACTCACAATCTAATGAGGTAAACAAAAAAACCCAAACAAATATGCACAAAAAAGTAATATACAGGACAGGGAACAATAAAAAATGGAAAGGTACTAGAATCGAGAGGGGTTTGGAAAGGCTTCCTGTAGATGGGATTTTAGTTGGTACCTAAAGGGAACCAGTAGGCAGAGATTTTAAAAAAGGAGAGCATTCCAGGCATGAGGGATGGCCAGAGAAAATGCCTGGACTGGAAAAATGGAACAGTTTTGTTCATGAAAGTCAGGAGGCCAGTGTCACCACACTGAAGAATATGTGGTTAGGAATAAGGTGCGAAAAGTCTGGAAAGGTAGGAGGGGGCAGGTTAAGAAGGACTCTGAATGTCAAACAGAGGACTTGATATTATCCTGGGGGTGATAGGGAACCAACAAAGTATACTGAGTAGGGAGGTAATGTGATCAGACTTGCATTTTAGGAAGATCACTGGCTTTTGTACTATACTAAATGGTGAAGGAAAACAGCTTTCAGAGAAAACTGGGAAGATATATGAATTGAAGCAAAGTGCAGTGAAGAGAACAATTTAAATTATTACAAGAACATGGTCAAAATGAACAACTTTGAAAGACTTAAGAACTCTGATCAATGCAATGACTAACCATACCAGAGGACCAGTGATGAAGAATGCTACCCATCTCCTAACAAGAGAGGTAATGGGCTTAATATGCAGAATCTGACATTTCTGGGCATGGCTAATGTGGGAAAATGTTTTGCTGGCTATGTATGTTTGTCACAAGTGTTTCCCTCCCACCTCCCCCCCCACCTCCAGGTGAGTTAGATAGAAAAAATGCTTAATTGAAAAAAAATTTTTTTTAAATTTATGTTATCTATGTAGGCTTCCTCACACTTTCAAGCAAGTGTTAGAATTACAGAACATTACAGCAAGTGCTGTATATGATTTGGCTCCCTCTTTTTTATAGATGAGCAAGCCAAGGCCTCAAGGATCTAAACCAACTACCTTTATAAATAAATTAAAATTTTATTTTTGAGAATTCTATTTCTTGAACAGATTTAATGTTGGTGTAAAACCAAAGAATAAATTCGAGATTTCCAAACCACCAAATATATTCAAATACATTAAAGCTTTCCAGTTATCACAGAATAATGAATTTCTATAAATACGCAAAAATCTATTGCCAGTGATCTAAATAAAAAGTATACTGAGATAATATAGAATAATTTTTCGCAACCTGCAAATCTTAAAAAACTTAAATAAATACCACGGTTCAGAAATGTATTTCTGAATCTAGAGGTATTTTCTATCTAAGCAAAAATTAAAAACTGGAAATTTCGCTCCTTGAGTTTGCAAACACAGTGCTTTTTAATCAAATTAAAGCATCATAACAGTACTTTGGTACTGATTTATAAGTGTTCTGCATTATATCATGTGATCTTTGCAATTCATGTACTGTATATAAATTAAACATGGCTGGATACTCTGGTACATGCCTGTAATCTCAGATTGCTACTGGGGAAGGCTAAGGCTGATGAATCCCTTGAGTTCTGTGGTTCTGAGCTTCAGCAGGTCTGAAACCACTTGTGCTAAATCTAGTGCCAATGTAGTAAGTTCTGAGGAATGGAGGACCACCAGGCTAACTAGGGTGGTATGTAATATCCCAGAAAAACATAGAAGGGTAAGGCTGAACATTGTTGGATCAGTCCCATGTGTGACTGCTCTATTTCCAGCCTGGGCGAGAGAAGAAGATGAAATCTTAGGTAGATAGATAGATAAACTGATTTTAACATCACTATCTCAAAAAGGAAAGGACCCTATTTTATGTGATAATAGAGACATGAGTCACTAAATTAAAAATGATATTTATATAGCTTCTAATTACACGTAATTTTAAACTTTGTAAACATACCCATAGTGCCATGTTTTCCCTTGTATGAGGAATGGTACTGCCAGATCAGGGATAATGAGGTCTTCCTGGCTGGATTTAACAGGAATAACACCTTTAAACTTTTTTGAGAGTTGATAAATTTCACTCAGTATTCCTCCTATTAAAAGGAAAAGTGATTTCTTAGAAATAGTATTATAAAATTGTTTTGTTTACTACGTAAGGTTTTCCCATTTCTTTTCATAGTTTTAGAATTAGCACTTATAATTAAATGTAAGACAGGAAAAGTTTGCAATATATTAACTTAATACATGAATAAAGGCTAAAGAACAAAAAGGGCAATCATGGAAGAAACACTAAGCCATTCGGAATAACTTATTTTAGCAATTATATAAAACTTCAAATGAGTCATCTGTATATGAAGTTTTATCATATTATTATGAACAATTCTAAAACTAATGGTATAATTTATTATAACAACAGTAATCATCTTTGTTAAAAGATAAAATTATATGTTCTATTACACACAAAAAATGAAATTACATTTTTTCTATCTGCTAATCATTAAGGTATAAAGAGTTAGAAATGGCACAAGGAATTTTTTAATTTCTTCAAGAATATTACAATTAATTTTAATAGATGAATGTTTCTTCCACTCTTGTTCTTCTCATAATGTGGCATAATGCTGGAGCTGGAATGAGGAAACATGGGTTCAAATCCAACCTCTGGAACTTACCAGATATTTGACATTGAGCAAGACACCTTTTCTGAGCTGGCATTTGCTCATCCGTAATTTGGGATAAATACTAATAGTACCTACTACTACAAAAATTCTCCAATTTTTATTCAATCCTTTTTCAAACCTAATTATCTAAATCTGTAATTCAGAGAGCTAATCCTACAGTCATAAAAACCATATTTTAAAGTTTTTTCTTTTTTTTTTTGGGCCAGCCAATAGTTCTGCCCTTCAATTGAGAGCAACATCTTTCCCTTAATACTGCAAAGACCCATGTTTATCCATTCTTTACTACTAGGTCTGTTATTGGCACTGAAACATTATTGACATTGTCAGCAGGATTCGATGGAACCCTGGAAAGCTAGCCATAATATTAGGAAACTGCTGTGTGTGTCACTCATCACTATGTTCAGAATAAAGGCTCAGTGTTTGACAGTCAACTGGTACAGTGGGGAAGGTGGGGTAGTTCAGGCTGGTAGTAGATACAACATAATCTTCAGTAGTATAAGATATGCAGGGAATCTTAACCTTCCCATTACATGGTGAGAAATCACAGTGCAGAAATCTTCTATTTTTAACATTTTTATCTTAGTAGATAAATCTTATCTTCTAGCACAGGCAATCTATGTTCAAGAGATGGAATAAGTTATATCACTGAAAAATTTATGATCACATCAAGAGGTGGAATGTCAAGAGTGTAGGAAAACAGATAAACTTGGCCAATGCTTCCTCGGTATCCTCAAAGTATAAAAAGACCTTAACCTGAAACACACTGGTGTATTTTCTATGGAAGATATATGGAAAAACATTGAAATGAAATATAACATAGCAAAGATAGCTTCTTTTTCATTACAACAATGACTACAGTAAACCATCCCCTACTATCTAAAGTGATTTTCAAGAAATGCTACTAGAGACATCTACGTTCCAAAAATCCTTCTGGAACTTTATCTCCTGGATTACCATTCATCACAAATAAAGATAAGGAGCATCTTGATATAGTAGATCGAGTTGGCCTTGGAGTAAGAAAGACCTGGCTTTATATTTTACTTCTGAAACATATTAGCTGTTATGACTGAGCACTTGGCCAGGCAGTGCCCTAGACCAAAACTCCCAAGTGTGACTAAAATGTAACTGAGAAATGCTTAACGAAATAAATAAAAATATAATTGCATAAATAATATTAAAATTTGTGGTTTTCTAAGTCAATGTGTGGCTACAGGGATTCCTTTCTATTTGAGTTTAACACTACTGTCCTAGATAATAATTTAAGTTACAAATGAATTGCTGATCTGCATTAATGGAAGGAGTTTCTCCAGAAGTTCTTTATGTAGATACAATCACGGTTTGGGACTTGAGTTTTCCCATCTGTAAGATGAGAATAAAAATAGTACCTACATCACAGGGTTGTTATCAGGATTAAATAGGATGAAATATGCAAAGCACTTTGCAAACCTTAAAGTGCTATATGAATGATGATGTTATGATTGCTATTATTTGGTCAGTAAAATTTTGGTTAGTAAGAACACAAAGCAAGTTCCCTTTAATTATATGGTATTTCCTAAGAAAAATTTTAAATAACATTAAAAATACTTTTTAAATGTTCACTTGACTTTTACTGAAAACAAATTGAAAAAGTAGGTTCAATATTCATTCTTGTTAAACTTAATAACATTATTTCTTCCAAAGCCACCCCTTTCCCATTCTGATACCAAAAGACAACTTTACTCAGATGTGTTAGACAACAGTGACATCAAGCGGCCAAGGTAGTAGCTGCTAGTCATAAACCAAGAGCCATCTTACTACCCAAGTTCAGTTTTTACACTTTACTTAGAAAAAACCAAATAAACCCAAACTTAGATTCAGATACAAATACTCTCAGTGTTTGGTTAAAAAAATCCACAAACAAACAAACAAAAAGTCATTTTTGCTACTATCAGTTGAATCAGTATGTCAGGGATATCACACCTAAGTTTTATGCAAAATTAATGCTTTACTAGAGGAAAAACAAGAGGAACAACCTAGTGGTCAATGCTCTTCTTATAATAAAAAATAAATTAAAAACTACATACCTTCTATCATTATCAAGGTATCTTCTGGGGCTTGGAGAATTCCATCATTTTTTACAAAATGAATAACTATTTTTCTTTCTTGCTGGTTTTGGGAAGTCCACATTTCTGAATCGTATAGTGATGTATTTTGTAGTTTGGGATCTGGATGTTCTGTTGCAACCTTTTGCAAAACTAACTCAAGGTCACTTTCATGTGGAACTTCTTGCCTAAAACCATTTTATAATATATAATACAAGCAAATGATTGTCCTTTATTATAAAGATAATTATATTTAGACAGCTAAGTAGTTCTTATGCACAATAAAACATTTAGCAATGTTATGAAATGCAACTGATAAGCACTTTCAAATAATAATTTTATATATATACCAGTAAGCTCAAACTCTGGATTTAAAACTTCAAGACTGTCTCTAATAATCTCCAGGAATGTTACGAAAACCTTAGAAAAACTGATTTCCTAAAAATAGGAATAAGCTGTTATATAGCACTTTTAATGGAATATGGATATATCACGAAATTAAGACAATCACGTTAGTCAAAATTCCAAAAAGGATGAAAATTAATGAAAGACAGCAAAGATTCTTAGTCTTTTTTTAATGTCATGGACCCCTTAGGCATTACAGTGAAGCCTATGGAATACTTATCAGAATCATGTTTTTAAATGGATAAAAAAAGTGGGATTACAAAGGAACCAGTAAATTGAAATCAGTTATAAAAATATTAAAAAAAAAAAGTTCACAGAGAACAGGATAAGAAACCCTGATTAGAACAAGTCAAAGCCTTGTAGATCTCCCCCATCACCAAACGGTATGTAATGTAGCATTTAATGAGAAACAGGGAATATGCTCACAAAATCACTATCAGGGTGACAACTCCAAATGATTTGCAAGGCAATATATATACACTATACGTGCAATTATGCTCCCCCAAGTGTAACTACTATAATAAAAGGGTAATATGACAGAATTATGAAGCATGTGTTCATCAAGAACCCCAACGTAAACATTATAAAGAAGTGCATATTCAACATATATGAATTTCACAAAACTCTAAAATCTTGATGTGTGATTTGCTACCTATCATAATTCTTACAAGGCAAGTCCATCTTAAGTCCTAATATAGGGGATTTGGTTACTAATGAGTCAAAAACAATTTCCTATCTAAGAGAGGTCTAGAGCATGAATCCTAAACTACAACCGTATAGCAAAACATCAAGAGTGTGTATGTATACATACATCAACAGATGTATAAGCGTGACTGAACATTATTACAAAACCTTAATTAACTGGTGTCCAAATAAGTAGAACCATCAGGACTTAATACAGTATCTTGCACATAGTAAATACTCAATAAATACTTACCAAACTGACTCAAACCATTATTTTTGATGCATATTATATGTTTAGGTTAAAGAAACAAAATGAATTAAAATTATCTCATTAACAGACTCAGGCAAAAACAGCAACTTTCATGGATGTGTGCTGCTGTCAGTATATTATACACTTTAGTCAGTATATTATATATTTTATGTACATACACACACCCCTACAGTGCTTTATAGCTAAGAAGTGATGCTTGGGACAGTGAATTGGTTGTGATGTAAAATCATTAATCATCAAAGGAATATGAAATTATGCACACTATTAGGTACTTACGAAAACAGGATAGTAAGGATTTTAATAAGAATTCCAAAAAGTTAAAAAAGGTCATAGGTTAACTAGAAATTGTAATTAACCAACCAGAATATTCTATTTCTTCAATGTAGAGAGAAAGGAAGGAAAGAGGGAAGGAAGAATTAAGCACCTACTATGTGCCAGGCATTGTACAAATATTATCTCATTTGATCCTCACAACAACTCTGGGAGCTAGATATTATCATTATCCCCATCTTACAGTTGAGGAAACTGAGGAGAAAAGAAGTTAAGTGACTTGCCCAGAGTCAGTCACAAAACTATTAAGCATATGAATGTAGATCTGAACTTAGCTCTTCCTGACTCCAGGCCCAACGATCTATCCATTGGGCCACTTAACTCCTCTAGTAAATTAAGGTTTCACTCTAATGCCTTTCTTGGGAGCAACACCTCCCTTACTCCTCAAAAAAAAAACAGAAAAAAGGCAAATGAGAAAATCCAGCTGAGTATTTTGAAAAAGTAAGAGAAATTAAACATTAAATGATGATTCTTCAGAGGTATTTACCAGGGCTACCAGACTGAATCAACAGAGATTAGTGAATATTCTTACTGAAATTAATCAGAAAGGTGTAAATGAGGATTACAGTTTCAAAACCCATCACGTGAAACCTAAATATATTTACTTGATCATTCTAAGACTTAAAACTCAAAGATACACTAACACACACAGATAATGTGAAGTAAATTATCTTTTTGAGCAGATAAAACACTTACAGTGAATGGCATTTAGGACAATGAAGTTTAACGGACTGATAGAGTTTCTGGGGTTCATAGTTCCTCAGTTTTGCTCTGATGCGATACTGTTGAGGGGCATCATGTTTCAAAATAGCACTCAATGGAGTTGTCTCCAAATACTGGTGATCTGTAAGTACTATAAAGGAAGGTTTTTGGATGAATGCAGCATTCCATGAATCCCTCTGAACCAAGTATTTATAATGAAATCCAATTAATTTAGATGACTTTAATTCAGAATTTGCAACAATCTGGACAAAGGGTTGCCAGAAATGAACCTTACATTATCTGCAAAGAAGGGATTTTCTAGGAGTTCTAGGTAACAAGAGTGCTAGGGCAATGCTTATTGTATTCAAGATAACCTACTTTTAATGTAGTTTAGGATATCCTTTTAGATATAATACACCAATTAAAATATATCCTATGTGAACAATTCAAATTTGCTTTAATTAACACATTAAAGCAGATACCTTTTAAGAAACCTGTACTAGGAAGCATTTTGACAATGCAGTCCTAATTACCGTATGTATTTGAAATTAATACAAGGTAGTTCTTTGAAAGTCATCTATTACTCAAACATCTCTAATTAAAGACCATACAGCTAATTAGTCCAAACTGACAAAGTTTTACTACACTACCATTAAAACTCCTAAATTGGCTGTCTATTTTCTTCCTGTATGACCCTGAGACTCATTCTCTTCATTGCTAAGACAAGCAGATTGATCTAAATAACATCTAAGATCTCTTCAAAAGCCAAATCCTATGTGTCATGTTCTACTACCATGATCATTCTATACTATTGCTTCTGGAACCACACTGGGAAGAAGTTGAGCTCAATGCAAGAGAGGGTAAACTAGAGAGTAGCCAGTAAAATAAAGCATTTTAGTTTATCTTGGAAAATAGGCTTGGAATAATACTAGATAATTTTTGAAACTAGGCAGGGATGGGCCTCATCTGCTTGTGATATAGAAGCAACTTCTCCTACTCTAGCTGAACAGTATCCAACAGTGTTCGACTGTGGCGCAAAGTTCTATGGGTCTCTAAGGGCCTTTCTCTTTCCTTCTTTCTATTATATGACTGTTCTCCTTAGCATTCAGTTTTATTCTAATCTCTAGAAGGTTGCCTCCATCTAGCAAGATTCAAAAGCTATTAGTTTAAGGGAAGATGATTTTAAAAATGATTTTTTGAACTCCCATTAGTAAAGATGATCAACTTAATTAATTGCAGGAACTTATTATGGCCTTGGGGAATTGTCATACTGTAGTTTTATATAGAAAGGTCAACAGCACAGCCCTTTAAACATTTTAAAAATATTTCCTCTTGAACCACTATAAATGAACAGAGAACCAAAACACAAAGCATGATCATTATTAAATGTATTCAAGTTATATAATTAGATGGTCACATTTTTATTAAGGTGAATATACAATATAAACTTATTAAATTCTGAATTATGATGCAGCACTCAGTATCAATGTTATAGTAGGCACCTTTTCAATACAGTATTAAAAAGTGGGTTAAATATCAAAATATATATCTTTAGAAGTTCAATTTACCTGATGACAAAATGGAATAAAGTAACAAAGCAAGGGGAAAGGAATTAAATATTACCATGTTCTACTCTCAGGAATCTAGCACAACTCTAAATTGAATAGACCAGCCAGTAAATGCGTTCAGGAAACATTTAGGTATCTTCTTTACTATAAAAACAACATTGGGGTGGCTGTGTTGTCATACCTGTGGCAGATAGCTGTTGACATCTTTCTAGATCACATGGTGACACAAAGTCCTGGGCTACATGAAAGAAAAACATAATCACCACATTAGAATTTTGAAGGAAGGAAAGGCAAGTGAAGCTAAAGTCAAAATCTTGTTAATTTTAATGGGATGATTTAAAAATATTATAAAGTAGTATCTACCTTTTGTCAAGGTAATAAATACAATAAAAGAAGTTGCAAATTTCAAAATTATTCCTAAAAAGAAACCTTCGCTTTTGAGAAGAGAAAAAGAAATTGTAATACTTCTGACGGTAATTAGTTCAGCTTACAAACTCTGCCCCTTTAAAAATGTTATAATAATGTTCTTTTTTTACATAACTGTCACTTCCCAATGAATCCTCCCTGTCTGTCCCCAAAAGAACTATCTCTCCTCTTTAGAACAAAAGTACAGTCAAGCTTTTTTTTTAAAATTAAAGACTGAGACTCCCAATCTCACCTAAGCTGGAAAAGCAGGGACTATTCCAGGGTCAGATTTCACTACTAATCTGTACAAGAGCTTTGAACTACTCTGTTTCTAACTTGGGCTGGTGTGGTGATTCTGTGCTCCCAGGGGCTTACTATACTGATGATAAACTTACTGTGGACACTCAGTCTACACAGCGTACTGCAGCTGTCTTCCACATAGCTGGGATTACAGGTGTGCCCCACCATGCCCAGTCCTTGTACAGTCATATATTTAAAAATATTGAATTTATATGGATTTTTCCTTATAGGCATTTATATTGATTTTTTACAATCCTCCTACCATAACAAATCTGAGGTAAACATTGAGAGATACTCAGCGGTGTTGTGCTAGAGCAAGATCATACTGGCTCTGAGAACTGATTGTTAAATATTTAGTACATGCATTTATACTTTGAAATCAGCAATTCTGAAAAGCAGGGCTCGGTTTATTGTTTTGTTGACTGTCTGTCTAGCTTAAAGAAAGGAGAGAATGTTCACACAGATTAAACTTAAAAGTTGCTTGTGTGTACATTTTTTTCTAGAGAACTGGTTGGTTAAACATTTACCAGCATATTTCTAGAGACAATCCTAGCTGGATTATTAGAGTTTTTTCCCCTTTTTCTCAGTGTTAATTTTCATTTTGAGTGAATGTGAGTTCAGTATAAATTTTACTTTTTCCATTGGTTTCTTTAAGCAAAATACTATTTTAAGATAGCTTGTAAGCTTCTTGAGGGCAAGATCTATTTTGTTTTTATTTGTATTCTCAGCACCTACCACAGGGCCTGACACAGAGTAGGCACATTAAAAATGTTTTTTTTTTGGTTGATTATGCTTTTTATAATCTCATTAGTGAATTCAGCTTAGGAAAGGTAAAAGTTTAGTTTAGAAGAAGAATCTCTTTCTGAATTTACTGGGTTTTGTTCCTGGCTCTATCACTAACTTGGTGTGAGATTGAGCAAGATTTCTAATCTCTCAGGGACTCATTTTATTCATCTACAACACAAAATGACAGGGTTAGACTAATGAATTCTAAATTTTCTTACAGGTCCATTCTAGTATTATATTAAAAAGTAGAAAAGAAAAAACAGCATTACTAATTTCAAAAATACTTGCAAACTACCGTTTTTATTCTAACTCACAACTTAACTGTGAGTTAATGAAAGGGTAGATCAGGATAAAATTTATGAATATAAATATAAGTCATTGCAAATCTAGATAGGTAAAAGCCAGGAAAAGGGGGCATTAGTTTAAAAAGGTCTGTTACAAATAGCTTCTGAATCTCCAGTGTATTATAAAATATAGGTGTAGATAAATAGCATCAAAAAAGTGCAGGCGGAAGAGTGGCCTACAAACTGGGAAGAGTGAGGTGGAAAGAATCCTGGGCCTTAGGGTCAGGAAATCTTGAGTTCAAATTAAGCTTCAGATACTAGCTGCGTGACCCTGGACAAGTCACTTAATCTCAGTTTCCTCATCTGTGTTGTGAGGATCAAATCAGATAGTATTTGTAAAGTACTTAGCTCAGTGCCTGGCACATAACAGGGGCTATATAAATTCTAGCTATCATTATTATTATTACTATTATCAAAGTGATACAAAGAAAACACATGAGTTTCAAAGTTTTGTAATTCAAATTCAAATATTCACTTCAAACCTAATGACTTTATAGTTTGCTGATCTCTATATATAACATAATTAGTAGCTTGAGAACTTTTCTCCATTAAAAGACTTTTCTATTTGAGACTGTGTTTCCACAGTGGGGAGGACCTGCTATATTATGTTAGAAGAAAAAGTATTTGTATTTTTTATGTACTTCCTGTGGTACAGCTAAAGTATATTCTGTCCTGCATTGCTGTACACTAGCAATTCACTATTTGTACTGTATTGGACCTGCAGTGTGATTGTTTCACCACTGGATGGTGATCTTATATCTTTAGTAGTTAATGGAGCAGCTAAGCTCACTTAAGTGACCAGATGGTTAGGGATATTCAAAGACAGGGATCAAATAAATGAAGCTCAAGACAACGGTTCTCCTCACATCTCGTTACCCTTATTTAAATCACTCAGGCGGCACTCCTTTTTCCTTTGACAAGGTTACCTAAACTGCACAAAGTAATTCCACCCAAATAATTAGGGTGGAAAATCCTTTGAAGAAATCAAAAACTAAAACTTAACAAATTAAACTTTCCACAAAAATTAACTTATTCATCTTAATTAGTACTATGAATGATTTCCAGGTGAGACATCAAAAAGATGCAATATACTTTTGGCACATTTATGTAACAAAAAAAGAATCATTTTTAAGACTTCTTACAGGAAAAATTGTTTGAGGTGTCATATTCCAAATCACAGATATTCTCCAACTGCTGATACTCAGCTAGATCCACAGAATCTAAAAACCTATAATACAAAGAATACAGTATTTTAAACATGTATTACAAAACAAAATTCTCATATCCAAATGAGATTGGCCCAGGTTCTTCAGAAGGATTCAGCCAACAGATACCTGCTGGAATAAGAGGAGGTCAAATGATGATCTGGCAGTTTAGCAGTGGATGGTTGCTGTTGTTGTTGAGTCATTTCAGTTGTATCCAACTTGTCACCCCTTTTGGGGTTTTCTTAGCAAAGATACTGGAATGCTTTGCCATTTCCTCCAGCTCATTTTGCACATGAGGAAACAGGCAAACAAGGTTATGTGATTTGCCCATGGTGACACAGCTATGAAGTATCTGAAGCCAGATTTGAACTCAGAAAGATGAGTCTTCCTGACTCTCCAGGCCCAGCACTCTATGCACTATGGCGCCACCTCGCTGCCCTGTAATAGGTGGTAGTCTGAGCAAAAAGTGTAAAACAAATCTTCATAGTGTAGCAGAAAGAATAGTGGGACTGTAGTCAGGGATCCTAGGTTCAAACCCCACATTTGATGATTCTATCTGGTATTACTGTCATGGGCAAGTCACTTAACCTCTCCCAGTCTCAGTTTCCTTACTTAGAAAATGATCTTCTACAAAATGAAGAGTTTAGACTATACATCCTCTCAGGTACCTGCCTTCTAGCTCTAGATCTATTTTAACCCCCAAAAAGCAAAATAATATGCTGCTGCTTATCAGATCTGAACTGCCTACAGTCTCTGGGATGATGCTTCTTCACAGCTTCTATCTACTGCTCTGTTGGCAGCCAGGGATCTGCTTTCCAATTCTTGCTCTGAGAGATATAATCAATACTATTCTCTGCTTCTGAAAAGATTGTTTCAATCAACTGTTATAATGTTCCGTTCACTATGCCTGTGACTTCCTAAACAAAAGCATTCTTTCCTGGTCTATTCCCTCATAGGAATTTTCCCCTATTAAAACGTAAGCTTTATGAAGGCAGGGGCTATTTCACATCTGCATTTGCACCCCTGACATTTAGCAAAAGTACATTAAGCTAAGTAAATTTTTTTCATGCATTCATCTTCATTATAGAAGATGTAAAATGGTGGTGTTCACATTTTGAAACCATTAAAAAGAATGGCATTAGATAATTTTTAAAAAATAATGGTCCTTATTTTTTCCATTTACTTTATTCTGAGAATAACATCAACTAAAATAAGCACTTCCACATACACAGTCAACTCCTATACCATACAACCTCCTACTATACAAAAGAATTATGGCAAGGGAAAAGTACAGTTATTCTGAAAACCACAGGCTCTATTCTCATCTGATCTGACACCCCAGCCCTGAAAAAAGGGGACGGATAGCCATAACTTGACTATTTCTCTTATATTCCTAGGTGTCTAAGCATATATTTAATACTCTTACCTTTTCAGTTCTTCAACATCACAGTTATTTTCTGGCAAGACCTTGATTCCTCGACCATAGCAGGTACCTCCATGAAGATGAAATTCCAGATGTGGAATATGTGATTGCTTCTTAGGAGTTGCTGGCTGAATTTTTGTGTGTAAACTATAAATCCTGAGAAAGGTTCCAACCTAAAATTAAAGTTACATTTTAAGTACAAAACTATGGCCTTCTTTTAAGAATGTTCAATCATACCATTTTCCTATTATTCTGTATTTCCTAAATTGAAGCATTCTGTCTATTTCGATTATTATCTTCTTTGGCCTTGTCATTAAGAAATATTGCCAACTCTGAAGCTAAATTCAAACGATACCTTTGAAAGCTGTTTCATGTGCCAATACATGAGAAAAAAATGGGAGAAAAAAGTGAAGAATATAATTCAAAATTCAGTACTTTCTAGGCATAACAGATCTTCCCAAAATTAGTACTGGGTCATGTGGGAGGAGCCTGACTATTCCCAAACTGTTTTTAAAAAACAACTCACTTGCAATACTGAATATCCTAGGCCTGTATCTCCTTATCTCAATGAATGGGACAGACAACTAACTGGCAATCTGCTTTTATCTCAGAATGCTAGACACTTAAGGATCTTGAAAGGTCACAGATGAAACTAATGTTACATATATACTAGCTGACATTGAAGTAATTGATATGGTTATTCAGCGCATTGTAACTATAGTTATCCTTTCTGCATGATCAGACTTTTAGCCAAAATTGCTGCCTGAATGGAAACTGACCATCCAGCTTCCATCTACTTACTGCAGCAACACACTGACTGAGGTTTGCACCACACTGAATAATGATCAAGCAGTCCAACGAGAAACCACAGCAAGTGACTTATTTCACCCCAGAACTTCATGAAAAGTTGTCCAGAAGGCCACGTGCATAAGAAAAGCCTTTAAGGCTCTGTCTGAAGGCAGCAATCCCCTCCCTCCGCCTCTGCCTCCTCAACTCAAAACATGCACACACACTATACTCCTGAATGCCCTAGGAAGATCAGAAAGCCCCAGGGTAGGTAACCTGGAAGTTATGGGGAGCTGCAGGGACCAATGCAGGTATGATAGCACAAACACTAAGGCAGCACAGGTATTCAAGTGGTCTAAGGTCCTTTGCACATTGTCCTGATATGCCACAGGGAGCCCTGAAGATTCAGCAATCTAAGCCTCAATGATCCAGGAGAGCCTAACTTTGGGAAGTGGAAGTCAGCACAAGAATCCAGAGAAACCAGGGCAAGACCAGGCAGAGCCAGCCACTCCATCCAAAAATGCAGTAGGAGGCACAGCTTGCCATGGAACAAACCCTCAATTCAGGAACTAAAGCTAGGAACAGGAATAAATAAAAAACACAGACATGTACCAAAAATTATTGTGGCTCTAGAGATGTTCCAAAAGAGGGAGAGAGTAACTCTAACAACTTCAAGAAGAAATTTAAAAAATAGATTTTCCACAGGATCACCTAAATATCTAGAAAGAAGAAGTAAAAATAAAAAATGACCTAAAACCTCTGGAGGAAAAAAAAAATGAAAGAATATATAGCTTAAAAGAGAAAATGGTAAACATTATCCAAGGAATATATTCTATGAAAAACAGAAAAGACCAGAAATTAATGCCTTTAAAAGACAATAAGAGTTATTAGAATAAAACCAAAGGACTGAAATATAAGGTACGTGATATAAAAAAAAATAACCTAGAAAATGGGTCGAGGAAAGATAATTAAAGAATCATTGGACATCTTGAAAACTATGATTTAAAAAAAAGTCTAGATATTATATTTCAGTAAATTATAAATGAAAACTGCCCAATTCTATTAGAATGAATGAGCAAAGTGAGAATAAAAGAATTCACTGATCAGTTCCTGAGAGTTCAAAAGAAAGTGTTCCAGGAATGTCATTATCAAAATCCAGAGCTTCCATTTCAAAGAATAAAGTAATGTAAGAATCCAGAAGTAAGTAGGTCAATTGCCAAGGAACCACAGTCAAGAATATGCAACTTCTACTAGATTTATAAGCAAACAAAGATTATATACAGAAGCTATGTAAGGAACTGATTTAAAATTAGAAGAACAAGAGCCATATCCCAATAAATAAGTATTCAAAGAATATGAACAAGCATTTTTCAAGGGAAGATATATCCAAGCTATCAATAGACATAAGAAAATATTCAATTAGAGATATGCAAATTAAAGCAACTCTGAGGTTCTACCTCATACCTATCTGACAAAAAAGGAAAACTACAATTGTTGGAAGAGTTATGGGAAAATAGGCACATTACATCCTATTGGATGGGTTATGAATTGGTCTAGCCATTCTGGAACTTGTAACAATGTTACTTGCAGCTACTGTAGCTGTGTAAAGCCAATCACACCAGCACACAGAAGAGCTGCTAGCATAGGCTCTTTGATCTGCTTTTCTAAGGAAAGCAACTTTAAGGGGTTTATAATCTTACTTTAATTAAACATACATATATCATTCACTTAGTTCAGGGGGAAAAGTAAGCGTCCTGAACTTTCAGAGAAAACACAAACAGAAATTACAAGCAGAAATTATATAAACAGAGTAAATAGCACAAAACAGAAGACAGGGCTTGTCTGTCTGTCCATAGCAATACAAAGCAAGTTACCAGAGACAGAAGCACCAACATCTGGGTTTTTCAAAGCCAGGAGGCTCCTTAATGGCTACCAGAGTCTCTTCTGGCGGAATCACAGTAACACTCTTCTAATGAGTGAGCCCCAAAGCAAAACATTAACCTCAGAACATACACTTCTTCAGGGTCTGAGGGCATCACAACCATGTGACTCAAACTCATGTGCCTTAGGCTTCCTTGTGACTTAAGCAGGTCATCAAAGACTCTTAATTCAATCAAAGACTCTTGATTGAAACAAAGGCAAGACTCAAAGGCACTTGACTGCCTTAGTGCTGAGAAGCACTCCAAAACAAAAGACAGCTAAAAGTCTCACTTTGCTTGCCATTACAACGATATAAAGATAAATTCCAGAGGACCAAGAGCTGATGGATACAAGATATCAAGAAAGAAATGTTTTGCTTGACTACCCATATTAATAAAAATGGTTTTACTTTTGTTATTGTGGTTTTCAATTATAGGAAAGAGGAGCTGAGAAGAAGAGAAAATAAATGCTTGTTAATAGAAAAAATAATAAACTAAATATACAAGCAACAAGGAAGTGGTGAGATTGGGCATCAGAGAACCTCACTCTTAACTGAAACAGACAAGAAGGTTGAACACACAAAAATACATACAGGTACACACACATATACAGTTTGGTGTAGAAATATACCAAATTCAACAGAGAAACAGGTAGAGATGAAAAAGGACGATAAAGGGCACACACAAAAACTTCTTGATGTTGAAGGAGGACTTAAAGGGAAAAAGAAAAGGAAGTAACTAAACTCTAAAGAGGTGTCTGTTAACTGGATATCAGATGATCAAACCATCATATATTATTGTGCAATAAGAATTCTGTTGTCTTCTACTCTCTCTGTCATTTATTTTTCTGTGTCTGTCATTGTTCCTGTCATTGCCACTTTTAATCTCCATGCTTTTCTTTTTCTCTTCCTTTCTTTGCTTTTCTCCTTGTGTCTTCTGTCATCTGTGACTTTTCTCTTGATTCACAGATTTTGTGGGAAAAGGTTAGCCTTTTATAAATACTGTAAACCAATCAAATCAATTGCTGAGAACCCTGAATAGTATAAACTCCTGCAGAGTAAAGGGGAAGAACTAAGAAAAGAATTCCTAACAAATACAACAACACTGTAAAGACAAATGACTAAAAGATCTAGGAGCTTTGATCAATGCAACAATCAATAGTCAACAGTATCTCTAGATTACCTATGATGAAGTGTGTTACCTATCTCCAGACAGAGTGGAAGAAGAAAGAGACACGGTCAATAACTGTGACTTCTCATTACAACCTGTTTTGCTGCAACATACTAAGGACCATAGAACCTCTCCATCCAACTTGGTGCTGAAACATTCCATGTGTATTGTCTTCCCCATTAGAATGTGAGCTCCTTGAGAGCAGAGACTGTCATACTCTTCCATTTGCTTCCTAGTGCTTAGCACAGTGTTTTGTATATAACAAAAGCATAATAAATGCTTCATTCATTCAATGCTCATTTTCTTGATGAGCATTTCTTAAGCTTTAGTCCTTAGTCTTCTCTTTCTAATGTCTTTTAGAAAGTTTATTCACTACTATTTGAATATTATATTTGAATATTATATATACTAAGACGACTAACATTTGTAGTTATTTCCCCAAATGCTTATTTTCCAAATGAAGAAATAAAGGCCAGGAGAAGACAAGAGATTTGCTCAAGGTCACACAGGTGACAGAGCCAAGATTAGAAAAATAAGGCCCTCGGATTCCAAATTCAATGTTTTTCCTACGTATTATTCCATGGCTTCCTCAAAAACAATGTAAACTTTTGAAATTCCCTCTACCAATGCTAGTGAGCACATTTTCTGCAATTTAAGAGTCACAGAAAGTTGCCTAGAAAGCTGAGAAGTTAAGAGACTTGCCCAGTGTTATTCATTCAGTACATGTCAGAGGCAAGGTCTTCCTGGCTTTGGGGACAGCAGTATTCAGTAAGCTCTGCTACCTCTCATAGATACTAAGAATTTTTTTAATCTCTATTTCAAGTAGAATTTTCATCATTTGTTCATTTACTCATTTGTTCCTTTCCTTTTTTGTTTTGGATTTCATCAGGCTAGGGACCTTGATTTGTAGAGACTCACTCCACTTCTATAGAATATAATTCATAATGGATAATGGATAATGAATTATCCAATTCATTAGGGACCAAGGCTAGGGACCTTGATTTGTAGAGACTCACTCCACTTCTATAGAATATAATTCATAGGCTTAGAGGGCTGTGTGGAACCCTGAGAGAAGGGTAAGTGACTTGCCTATGGTTATACAGTTAATATATGGCAGAAGTAGGAAATGAACCCACATTTTCCCAACTCCAGGCCATACTACCTTTCATTTCTATTTATACTCAGATTGAAATACTCAGTAAATTGATTAAGTAAGAATCAAGAAAACATACACACTAAGGTTTTCTTACACTGACATCAAAATAGAAACCATACAGTAAGAATAACAAATTGTCATATTTATACATTCCTTCTGGTGGCAGTATTGTATTTTAGCTCAATTTTTAGTAAAAGGCCTGGTGAAACAAAGCATATGTAATATTATAACAGAGTAGGTCAAAGAACAAATCAGTATGCTGACAAGATTCCAAATAGTTTAAATTTTTAATGGTGAAACACTATCAGAAAGAAAAAGAAACTGGATATGAATTAAAATATTTAAGAAAAAATGAATCAGAAAGAAATCATGAAGTTTAATTTTCAAAAAGCACTAAAGAAATGTACAGTACTTCTAATCATCTATTTACCAAAAATTCTGCATAAAATTTAAATAGTGTCTTCCTCCAATGTACTTTAAGTAAGCATTCTAAATGAAAATAAGAACTGTGGCAATATAAGTTAAGTATTTTTAGTAACAGCAAAATAAAATACAAGATATTGAAAAATGCCAGAGAATACAAAAATTTTATATATCCATACAATGGGGCATTTGTCTAGTTGTTCCTCATTTTATACAATACATATATCCACTAAAGCTAGAGGAAAATAAATTTAAAATGAACTGAGGGTTGGATTGAACAATTTTTAATGTCCTTTCATATCCAAAATCCATAAACAGGAAAAAATCCTTTTAAAACAAATAATTACCCTACCTCTAAAGTACTACCCTGATACATGATTGGGGCATGAAAGTACCTCTTAATTCTGGATGTATATGACACTGTTCAAAGTCCAGGAAGTTCAACTAATATGGAAAATAAATATGGGGAAAAAGTAAGTTCAGGTCTGGCAGTGGGGCAAATATTGCCCAAGTTTTCCAAGTACTAGCCTAATTTGAGAGGGATTCATGAAAATACTATATGGTAATGGTATATTTTGTTTTCCCCACAAAACTATAAAACAGTCTACACCAAGGCAGAATTCCATCCATATGGGGGAGGAGTAAAGAACTATTAAACTGGTAAAATCACACTTGTAAAAAGCCCAGTATAGTCAACATCTTTCATACAGTAGAGGCAGAATGGTCAAGAAACAGTATTGGAATTAGAGTCAGAAATTATTCAGATTAAAATTATCAATCTGATACCTGCTACTGTATTGTAGCAGAAAGAACACAGGTTTTAGATTCAAAGGATCTGTCTCTGGTGATACCCATGTGTCTTTAGTCAAATCACTTCATTTCTCTGGACTTTAGTCCCCATGGGGCAGAGGCTGACTTACTTTCCTATAAATCTAATTAACCGCTTTGGACCTCAGTTTCATTTTCTGTACAATGGAAATACTTGCACTCCATACCCTACAAGATTGCTACAGGCAAAGTGTTTAGTATACCTTAAAGTACCATATATATGATAGTTATCATTACATCATCATCATTTTTATTACTCATAATAATAATGAGGAGGAGGAGGAGGACACACATAATTTTCTAGAGCCAGCCCCAATTTATGAGGGATCAATTCACAAAGTATCTAAAAAAGGGAGGATGAGAGAATCACAACTAACAAATATGCCTACCTTCCCATTTCAATAAAAATTTTAAAGGCTACACACACACACACACACACACACACACACACACACACACACACACACAGGTATTGTAGAGGGCAGCCAGGCCTGCTTCTGGGTTCTGTTGAACTGCTGGGTATAGCTGTGCCTCTTTGTTGATTTGTGGGAGACTATGAATCATACAGGTTCAGCAGGTACAGATAGGATGCAATTTCCATCACTGGGAGGAGTGTCTTTATAGTTGAAATCTCAGATTCACTGAAATATCTAAGAATTACTATAAAGACAAATATACTCTATTGTTTAAGAAAAAGCACCTAAACACTTTTAAAAGCAATAAGTGCTACGTTAATGCAAAATGTTACTAGAAAAATTATTATTATTTACAATCCTTCAAACTAAAAACTTAACTATTCTGTAGCAGAAAATATACAAGGCACAATGCTGAAATTGTATACAGTATGGTTACATACATACAATCCCAATATAATTACAGGAAAAAAAAGTGGATCCGACCAGATTTCCAACATTATCAAGAGCATATAAAGATACTTGACCTGGAAGTAATGCTGCAATTTGGCACCCCCAAGTCTCCATGCAAAAGGTTCTAGACAAAAATTAGCACACCTGAAACATTAATGAGGAAAACTGTTGAGATAAAAGTCAAAGACTGAAAGATTACATAAAATATTCTGTGACCAGATGGAAAGATTTGATTTGTTTACAGTATTTATAAAAGGCCGATCTTTTCCCACAAAATCTGTGAATCAAGAAAAATGCCACAGACGACAGAAGACACAAGGAAGAAAACCAAAGAAAGGAAGAGAAAAAGAAAAAAAGCATAGAGATTAAAAGTGGCAATGACAGACACAGAAAAATAAATGACAAAGATGGAGAGTAGAAGACAACAGAAACCTTCTGAAGTCGGGGTGAGATCAAAAAGCTTTAAGGCACCAACATAAAATTTTCTATTCTGTTTCTATTGTGGTTACAGGTTAAAAAATTATAAATATATTTCAAATTTCTTCAAGTGTGAAATGAGAAAGATACACCAATCAAAAGAGTTCAGAAATACATAAAGCATTCACTATATGAGATAAAAGCACCCAAAACCTAAACCTCACTCCTACTCTCCTGCATCGATACCTACCAAAACATAAAATAAGCAGGGCAGTAATAACTCTGAAACATTTAAAGAATTCTTAGATTACAGAACTCCTTAACAGCCAAAGGTGAGATCCTAGACACATAAGGTTTTAGGGGAGTAACAGAAGAAGCACAGAGTGGTAAGTCAATGCTATCCTATAGTCAGGCTCGATGCTGTGTTTGTCTTGCAGTGTTTGTTGTAAGGGGGTCGAATTTCACAAGCATTACCAGCAGAGTAATAAGTTTTGTCAAAATAGTCACAAGCCAAAGCAGCAAGAGACCAACCAATGTGCTTAGGAGTAGGAGAGAGGCTTATCAACTTGGATAGCAAAGAAGTCCTCCATGAAGCAAAAATTGCCTCCCAGAAGAGTTGAAGCTAAATCCCATCAACACCAGGAAGACATACAGAACAGGATCAAAGGGACATGGGTTTTTGAGTTTCTTGGGCACAAAGCTTGACTCATTTCCAGCTACCTAAGTCTCCTGCTTTTGGGATTCCCAAAAGTGTCATTAGATATAACACCCCGCTCAGCTGATGAGACACAGCAGGCAGTTAATTGTCTGCACATAAAAACATGCCAATATTGTCTATCACTCCTTTAATTATGCTCTACCTTTTAACTGTGCATCTTACATGTTTACTTGCCTCCAGTTCCCCCATCGTAAAACTTCCTGTACCTCTCTTGTTGAGAAATCCTACACTGAAACCCTACACTCCTTTCTCTGGTCCATTCCTTTTCCCTGAAATCTATCTCCTTGGTATGACTGGACTTCCAACGAGACCTGGCTCTGGCTGACACAAACTATAATACAACATCATTACTTCTTCACGATATTCCAATTGCTTCTATTTCAGAAACAAATTCCTCCTTATAGGTCAGAACTAAGTCCTCCTGTGGCTCCTTCTACTTTCTAAAGATTGAATTTATTAGTAAGACAAGCCAAGAATTCCTCATCTTTGCTTTTCTCAGACTTCAAACAGAAGTCTGCATAACCGAAGTCTCCCATTACTACTATAACTTGCCTACAGCCCAGCACTGTGATCTGCGTCTAGAGCTCATCATCCAATTTCTTTTTCTCAGTCTGTAACACAATAACTCTTCTGTTTCTCCCACCAATGGTCCTTACCAAAGTGCTCTACACAATTTCTCTCTCCTCCAGTATGTACGTTTCCATACCACAGTGTAATCCCTTATTATACAATGATACCTTACTGTCCCCATTATGCAATGTGTTTTTTCTTCAATATGATGTTTCCCAAAACTCTTTGTGCAACTCTAAGTGTTAGTAGCCTAAAACTACACTAAGACTTTTGGAACACCCTATATATTTAAAAATATTATATAACACTTTCTCATTAACATAAATTCTTCATGTTTTACATTTTGTTTAGTAAGCTTCATTCACATTTTGTACATACTTCACAAAAACTGAGAATTGAGAGGGATCTTGGTGGCTGTCCTATTCAACCCATCCTCAAAAAGAAGCCCCATTATAGCACACTTGGCAAATAAGTTGTCCATCCTCTGGAGACTTCCAAAGGGAGCTCACCATCTCTAGGGGTAGTCCATTCCACTTTTGGACACCTAATTGGAAAGGAGTTTTTTCCTAACATCAAGACTAAATTTGTCTCTTGTTCAGTCATTTCAGTTGTGTCCAACTCTTCGTGACCCCATTTGGCAAAGATACTGCAGTGGTTTGCTATTTCCTTCTCCAGTTCACTTTACAGATGAGGAAACTAAGGCAAACATAGTAAAGTGACTTGCCCAGGGTTACACAGGTAGTAAGGGTCTGAGGCCAGATTTGAACTCAGGAAGATGAATCTTCCTAACTCTAGGCCCAAAGCTCTATCCACTGTGCTACCTAGCTGCCCCAAATTAGCCTCTTACCAGCTTCCATCTGATTCTATGTTTTACACCCAAAGACAATAATCTAGTATTACCATACGTGACAGACCTTTAAATACTTGAAGACAGCTATCATATACACTCTGAGTCTTTTCTATTCCAATTCCTTCAACTGATCCCTTTCACCATTCTAGTTATCATTCCTCTGGACACTCTTCAGCTTCCTATACTATGGGTCCCCAAACTGGACACACATTTGATATATTATCTGACTAGGACAGAGCACAGAAGGAGTATTGCTCTTTATTCCTAGAAACTATGCCTCCTTTAATGGAACCCCAAACTGCATTAGCTCTTTTGACTACTGTATCACATTGTTAATTTGCATTTTAGTGGATATAGTTTGCAGTCTTTCTAGTACAACTGCTAACCACATCTTCCCCATCTTGTGAAGTAGGTGCCCTGGACTGTCAAGATCCTTTTCAATCCTAAATCTGTAGTCTACTGCATTAGCTATCTATTCCATGTTTCTGTCATCTACAAATTTGATAGGTTTGCCTTTATCTAGGTCAGTGATAAAATGTTAAACAACATAGTGCCAAACACAGATTCCACAGAACACTTAACTGGAGTATTGACAATAAACAATTGACAATAAAAATAAACATTCTATTTTCCTACCTTGCAATCAAGAGTTTAACATTTTAATTCTATACACCGAAGTGTTCTGGCAGAAAGGAAAACTCTGTTAAACACTTATAGGAAGTTACTGTTTTTGTTGAACCTGGCACATTGGTAAGTACATAAGTATGTACATTTTTGCTCTGAAAACCAAAAAAAGATGGAGCCTATGACCATTTTAATGTTGGGATTATTCTATATTGTGTAAAAAAGCTTTATGGCTTATGTAAAGAATTTTTTTTTCATTTTAATATTGTGCTGTTAATAAATAACATGATCCTCTTGGAAAGACAGAAACAAATGAAATGACAGTTTAAACCAAATTCTATTTGCTCATGTCACCCTCTAGTGGCTAAACCTTAAAAAAAAAAGGAAAAGGGCAAGGCAGGAAGAAAACAGGAAAAGAAAAGTGAAAACACAAAGAAAATTACCACATTTGCTTATTCTACAGATCTTTACTAAACCCTTACTATGTGAAAAGAGCCACACTGTATATTGAGCTAGATAAAAATATGAAAATAGTGTAAATAGGGTAAAGATATATGTTTATAGATCCTAATCCATAAAATCTTAGGACTGAAAGGAACATCTAGTCTAATTTCAAGTTACAAGTAAGGAAACTTAGGACCAGAAAGGTAATGAAGGTCAAGAGAATGAGGTGAAAGGAATGAAACTGAGAATGTAGATTAAGAAAATGTAGAAATTGTAAGAAAAATATAAATCTTATTTTCATTGGTATGGATGTAACATGTAAGGCACAATCTACCCCCGTCCCCAAAAAAATGGTTTAGAAAACTCTTTTTAAATGAACAAGGAGTCAAAATCCTTTAGAAGAAAGTCATCAAGCATCCCAAAAGTTGAAGAATAGCAACTAGTTACCTCTGATCCGGCATTGGCATATATAATATGTAAATAGTAAAAAGGTAAAAAAGGTCTGTTATTCCCATCACTAGCTCTGGTTTACTTCTACCACATAAGTTTAACATAGTAGTTCACAGATCACTAAATATACAATAAAAAAGTTAACTATTTCTAGCTGAATAGATAAATATACAAGACAGTTGTATATTAAAAATATATAGTATCATATCTTATTTGTTTTAGCTAAACTAAAATCAAATATTCTTATGTTATTATTGAAGAATAACACTTCCAATAAGCTATCATAAAAATGAAAACAAAAATACAATCTCACACCACTTCAAAACAAAACAGTTGTTTAGGAGTATACCAGATGCTTTACTATTTTCCTTACCTATCTAAAAGTAAACAACAATTTTGATTGAGAAATATAAAGATGTGAAGAATAACACCAAACCAAATATCAAAACTCAACATTAAGGCAGTATTTTAGACTTAAAACATCTTAAAGGAACAAGAGTTGATATTACCTTCCATACCATTTTTGAGGAAATATACTAGAGAAATGATCTTGCAATTGTTTTATTCCCTTTATGAAAAGTTACCTAATTAGAAGTTTTTCTTCCCCAAGGGATTCCATGTACTGTGACTTTTAATAAATATTTAAAAATAATCACATAGTACTAAACAATGCCAAGGCACTGACAGAATACAAATCAGATCTACAAGTAATCATTTGTGGACCTGAAATTAAGTCTAAAATATAAATGGCACAAACATATATACGTGTGTGTGCGTGTAAATTGTTAAGCTTGTCTGTATTCTACCTCACCTTTAGAGATTTGGCCAATGCAACATGGTTATCATAAACCAGGATGTCTACTGTCAGATTCTGTAATTGATTAATACGATCTGCATCCCCTTCAAGAGTACCATCTTCAAATAAGACCTTCCAAGATGGAAATGGAGGTTTTGTACCATCCCACACCTATAATTCAGGGAAAACAAAGTCCAATAAAAATTTTACATGAATGTTTAAGGTAAAAAAGACATTTTATGGTTCTATGACATGTGGTTAATTAGAGCTTTCTAAAATATAACTCTGAATTACAGAGGTTGGGTACAGGCTGGAAGTAACGGGCATAGTAAAGGGATCAATCATGGCTAAATTCTGCAGGCTTTTAGTAAGTATGTACATTGTAAGGCACTGTGTTAGACCCCTGAGACAAAGACAAAAAATGAATAAATACCTCACCACAAGGAATTTACATTTTACTGAAGGGATATAATATATATTTGACAAAATCTAGATGATTTGAGAATGGAGGGAATAACTGGAAAGATCAAGAACAGATTTGCTTTTCAAAAAGATAGCACCTATATTGAGCTTGAAGGAAGCTAAGAATACTAAGCAATGGGGGAAAAATGAGTGTCATCCAGGCATGGGGGACAGCCTGTGAGAGGGAGCAGATATAGGAGACAGAATGTCAAAATAACAGAAGTCTGTGGAGTAGCTAGTAGTCCAGTGAATATGAAATTTATAATGAATGAAGAAGTATATGAAATGTGGCTGGTAAATTAGCTTAGAACAAGACAAAGCAAAGCTGATTTTTTTTTACAGGGGAGTTAAATGGTTAAATACGAGTTTTAGAAAGATTATTTTGATAGTTGTGTTTTTAGAATGTTGGGTCAAAATTAATAATCAATGCAATTACCAACCAGAATTCCAGAAGACTAATGATAGGGCATCCTATCATCTCCTGGCAGAGAGGGGATGTCAAGATATAGAATAAAACATACATTTTTGGCCATATTCAATGCAATAATTTGTTTTACTTCACTAAGCGCATTTATTGCAAAAGTTTTTTTCTTTCTCTTTCATTTTTTCAAATAGAGGCAGGAAAGAAAATAAATACTTGTTTAATTGAAAAGAAAAAAAGAAAGGAAGTACCGGAATACCTCTTATGTATTAAAAGGTGATAACTTGTTGGGGAGGAAGGGGGTGAAGAAAGTGCTTTGTAACCTCCCCTCCCCTCTACCCCAGGTAAAAATGCCAGTTCCTTGTAGGCAAAGACTATTTCATTACTGTCTTTATTTCGCCACTATTTTATGGGGTGCCTGGAACATAGTAAGCACTTAATAAATGCTTATCGAATTGAATTCTGCATGTCATATTTAAGGAAAACCACTAGTGAATATTCAGAGAAAGGGAACCAGGCAGGTGAAAGGCCTCATGATCTTGCTATTTGAGATTTGTTAAAAAATAACTGGGGATATTTAACCTGAGGAAAAAGGGGTATGCATGTGTGTATGCATGTGCACGCACTTGTGTATGTGTGTGCATGCATGTGAACATTAGATCACAGATTAGGAGCTAAAAGGGGATGTCAGATTGTCTAAACCCCTCAATTTAAGTAAGAGATCAAGGTCTAGGGAAGTTAAAGGACTTGTTACACAGTTAGTAGAGGGCAAAGACAGATTAAAACGTGGGTACCCTGAGTTTGTTACTGAGGACACAATGGGTAGAAGTAATAAAGAGGCAAAACGAGAATGGGGGCGGGGGCGGGCAATAAGAACGGTACTTAAGGGGGAGAAGGAAAGAGATCAAGCAACTATTAGGCTCCCAGTATGGGCCAGGCACTTTTCTAAGCGATTTACAAATATTATTTCAGTTGATTCTCAAAACAACCCTGTGAGGTAGGTGCTATTAGGATCTTCATTTTACAGCTAAGGAAACGGAGGCAGAAAGCAACTAAGTGACTTACCCAGGATCACATATAAGTGTTCAGGGTCAAGTTTGAACTCAGGTATTCCAGGTCCAATGCTCTGTCCATCACACCCTCTAGCTGCCTACATTTATCTACTGCTAAAGACACATTTTAATTATATGTCTTATTGCCCTCCCTCACCCCCACACCAGAATGTAAAGTACTTTTAGGAGAAGGAACTATATCTTATTCAAAACATGTCAGATCATCATCAATTCATACTGCAAGGTACCTTTGAAGTAATCTAGTCCAACCCCTTCATTTTATAGATGAGCAAACTAAGGGCCAGAGAAATGAAGGGTCTTGCCCAAGGTCACACAGGTAGTAGAGGACAGAGCCAAAGATTGACCCTAGACCCTCTGACTCCAAAGTCAATGACCTCTCTGTTATACCATGCTGCTTCTTGTTTCTTAGACTTTTATACATAGTATACATTTAACAAAACTCTTTCACAATTTATTTGCTGAATCTTCTCCCTTCATTTGGACAGACAGTGAGCATTTCATTGATTACCACATCAAGTATACAAAAATATTATTTAAAGGCCAGGTATGAGATTCCGAAAGTAATAAAATTTTCCTTAAATAAAAACCAACACACATATTAGTCATGTGCAATTCTGACAAATATCATAAAATGTTTGCTCAAGACCAATCCATTTTCTTTGGATCAATAAATAACAAAACTACATATCATTAGTTAAAATATCAAAGATGTAACTGAGAATAACAACACAATACCAACAAAGCACCAATAATCATAGTTACAAAAAGTCAATCTTAGACATGAGGCATCACTTAAAACTCATGAAGCCATCACAAACCTTGGTTTAAATGATCCTTTCAGACCAACAGTTAAATAATGAGTTTAAAATGTAGGAAAAAGAGAAAACGACAGACTCTCAATTCAAGTATCATTTCTATTTGCTGACTGATTACATTACTTAAATACGTTTAATATTTTATTATAAAATTACTGTTCATTGCATGACCAGAAGTAATATGGGATAGTGAAAATAAGAGGTCTAGTCCTATCAGTACCATTATGAAAACCTTATTACCAAAAGGCAAAAAAAAAACCCTTAAGGACACAGTATTCTGAGAAAATCTACTTTAAATCCATCAACATATTTATATTAATTCAAGTAATAAACAATAATATTTTCACTTACACAGAAGCGCTAGACTAATACTACAATGACTAGGGCATAACATCCATTCTACATGGATTTATCTGAATTAAAAGCTTGATTTTTTAAAAAAGTTTCCATAGTTACTTAACATCAAAACGTGATAAAAATGGTAAGCAGGTATATTTCACCAGAAACAAAATAAACTCTGAAAAATTAGGAACCTATTCTAGACTAATCATAAACTTAACTATTTATAATTTTTTGATACCTACCTTTAGAAGAACTGAAGATCCATCTACTTCTGCTTTCCCTACAAGTTCACAAGTCAAGTCAAAAAACTGCATCGCCTTTACATCAGACAATTTTATTAATGCCCCAGAGGAGGAAATGTTACTAGCTGCCCAAATACGCAATGCTTCTACTGTTTTCTGGTCATCTGTTGTGAAGGTATATACTTTGCTTGAAGTACGAGGAATTACTGGAGTTCCCAAAGTTCCCTCAAATGTAAGAGATGAAAATCCAACAGTAGTAACACCTTGAATTTCATTTTTATATTGCTGTATCTGAAAGGAAGGAAAAACAGCTTAGTTGGACAGAGAATCACTTATGTAGAAAGGATTTTAGAGATAAGGTTCTTTAGATGGTTTAAAAAAGTGAAAGATTATGAATAAAATGAAAACATCCTATGTTTAGACAGTGCTTTAAGGTTTTGAAAGCACCAATCCAATAAACATTTAAGCAATTACTGTGTGCCAAGCACGATGTTAAGTGCTAGGGATATAGTTAATAAAAAGACACACACACAATTTCATTTGATCTATACAACAGCCCTATGAGGTAGATAATACAGATTTTATTACCCACGTTTAAGATAAGGAAACTGGGACTCAAAGAAATTGCTTTGAACATAATCACAGAGCTAGCTAGAGGTGAGATTTGATACCAACTCACTCCTAACTACAAACCCAACACTCCTTCATTATAACATGATATCTTTCATGACAATGCTTTGAAGAGCTACACCTTTACATAGAAGTTCCCTCCCCGCCCCCCCCAATCATTAGTCCTTTCATTTTTAGTATTCAATTATAATAGCCCATGTTGTAGATCCTTTCTACTTCTAGCTGGTACTTAGTTTTCCACACAACACATTATGGTCCAGTTCCCAATATTCTGCAATTCTTGTCCAGTTCTGACTATAGGAATTCCCATTACATTTACCCTAATAAGTGGCCTCTTTGAAATATTTAATTTTCCTTAGGTTTCCTAGCACCAATAAATGAGATAGGTAAGCCCCCAGGGCTCCTATAAGGGTGAGGGGGGTTAGTGTTATACATATGACCACTATATGATTTAGGCAGACAATGACAGCTACTTTGGTATTTCTCAAAAACACAAGGTAAATATGGCACAGAAAGTATGGACTGAGCCCTAGATTTCCGAGGCAAATTGGTGACTAAAGACTAATCTGAAGTTTAACTGTTGATACAGTCTTCTAAAAATCCCTTAAACTGTCCCGCAATGTTTGATGCTAAAAAGAGTTAATCTCAGTATTTAAAGGACATCTAAACTAGCAAATGCCATGTAAAAAATGCTTCAAATCACAAATAACAAGGGAAACATAAAGTAAAGCAATTCTAAGGGAACACCTCACACCCATCAGAGTGACAAAGATCATAAAAAAGGAAAATGACAAATGTTGGAGGAGATTTGGGAAAACAGGGATATTAATGCACTACTGCTGATATAACTATGATTGAGCTAGCTTATTCTGGAAAGAAATTTGGAGCTATACCTCTCTAACCCTGGAAAAACGAAACAAAACACTGAAGTCTGCATACCCATTGGCCCAATGATGCCTGTATTAGGTACAAAACCAGTGAAACTGAAGAAATAAGAAAAGGACTCTTATGAACAAAAATATGTTAAGTAGCTCTTTTTGTAACGGAATCGATTGGAAACTAAGGGAGCAAAGGGCAATATCAGTTGGTTAACATCTAAACAATCTCTAATACACAAACATAATGAAATACTATTGTGTTGTAAAAAAAAAAATAAGGATGATTATGGTTTCAAAGAAGCCTGGAAAGACTTTTATGAATGGATGCATAGAGAAGTAAGCAAATCCAAAAGAACAACTTATATAATAACAACACTGTAAAAGACAAAGAAATTTTTAAAACTTCAGATAGTAAGGAAGTGACTAAAACAATTCCAGAGAACCAGTGATGAAATATGCTCACTCCTCCTGACAGAGGTGATGGAGACATGATACAGATAAGACATGTGGGAACATGTTTTACTTGATTATACACATTTGTTACACAAGTATTGTTTTGCTTTTCTTTCTTCAACTGATGTGGGAGATTGGAGGGAGAAAATAAATGCTTATTAATAATAAGAAAAAAATTACTCTATTTCAAGGTTAGAAGAACAAAGTTGGTACTCATTGATTAGGAGACGGTTGAAAGAATTATGGCATGTGGACTTATTTTACCACAAGAACATGACAAATATGAAGGGTGTGTGTGTGTGTGCGTGTAGTATGTACCTTAAATTTTGCATCCCTCCCAGTAGAAAGCAAGCTCTCTGACAGCAGGGAACATTTTATGTTTTGTCTGTGTGTCCTCAATGCCTGGCATAGTGACCTGAATACAACAGTGCTTAATAACAGGGTGCTGGATTGGATTTCTTTTCTGGAGAGGCTTTATACAGAAATACAATTTATAGTCACTTTGTGCCTATTCCTTTCTCTCACTGTTAACCTGACTTTGTATATCTTTTGCCCAGGTTTTACCTTTCTACTCTCCTGGCATCTTCTTAAATATGCAAAGTGAAATCTATTTTCAAAGCTATCATGCTTATACACTGATGTCATGATACCATCACTCAACTTACTTTTAGAGTTCCTTAATACAAAACTGCCTTTATTATCAGATTATATCTCACACCCAAGGAAGCCAGTTTCATTCTTTCATAATCATATGCTTTGGCACAAAAAATAGAATCACTCCCCTTGACCACCTATTAGGTATGTCTTTGAATTACTTTTGGCTATTTTTATTTATGTGTATGTATTTTTTTATAATATTTCCCAATTAAATTTTAAAAATATTTTTAACATTCATTGACTTCCAAATTCTCTTCCTCCCTCATACTCTCCCTACCCCTTGAGAAGACAAGAAATATGATACAGATTATATATGTGAAGTCAAAAAAACCATATTTCCATATTAGCTATGTTGCAAAAGAAAACACACACACACACACACACACAAATAAAGTGAAAAAAATATGTTTCAATCTGCACTCAAAGTTTTCTCTCTGGAGGCGGATAGCATTTTTCGTTATGAGATCTTCAGAACTATCTTGGAGTGTTGTCTTGATCAGAGCAGCTAGGTCTTTCACAGTTGATCATCATTACAATATATCTGTTGCTAAGTACAATGTTCTCTTGGTTCTGCTCATTTCATTTTGCATCAGTTCATATGAGATTTCCCAGGTTTTTTCTGAAACCATTCCGCTTGTTATTCTTATAACACAATATTCTATCACAATCATATATCACAACTTGTTCATTAGCCATTTTAAAAAATCAAGTCCACCCCCAATAAGGATAATTTACTACCACTAAAAAGTATATGCACTGTAAGTTCTGAAGGGAATCAGAATAGGATCACAGACTTTCAAGTGTCTTACCAGGATGATAGAGAAGAATGCCTGGGCTCAACTATTAGAAGGCATTTAGGAAGGCTCACTTTGTTTTGAAGTTTCAATGGCCTTGATGAAGAGATTTTACCCAAGTTTTGGGACACCGCATAAGGGAGTTCATAAAAGCAATAGTGAGACAAATAATGGTGTTTACCTGAGAGGGACAAGAGAAGACATACTGGAGATGAAAGTAACTTGAACCAGGAATTGTGGCAACTGATGACAGTCAAGTCTAGGCAATGGTTCTTTTCTCCCCTCTGCTTTCCCTGAGAACAGTGCTAGAAACATTTTTTGTTGTTCAATTGTTCAGTCGCATCTGACTCTATACTCTCCATGGGATTTTCTTGGCAAAGATAATAGTGTGGTGAGACAAATGAAAAACCCAAGAAGCAGAGTTTCTGGATAATTAATAATAAATTTATTAAGTCAGCTGATAAGAAATAAATTGATGGTCAGTGGTTTCTCTCAGTAATCAAAGAAACATAATGGAGGCACTGAATGCTTTGAATATTTCTTTTTGAAAGGGAATGCCCTGACAGAAGAAATCAACCCTGATTGGTGAACAATTAATGAGATGGTGGGCATATTAATGAGGAGCTGTGCTAAAAGTTATCAGCTCTTCCTGCTGAGAACATGGCTTGATCATGAAATTCAGCCACCTCCAGCAACCTGGACAAAGGAATCCCTATCTAACCAAACCAATCTGGTTGGTTTTCTCCAGGTGGGTTACCCTAAATTCCAATAGAAGGGGTGCAATGACATGGTCTTAATGCTTTTGCGCTGGAATTCACTTAGGTTAGATTCTATTTACACCTTAAATAGAAGGTCTCCAGTTGGGTGGGGTCCCACCCAAAATAGAGGAGCAGGTTCACAGAAGATTTGGAATATCTCATCTATCAGCCATGCCCTTCAGAGACTGACTGAATGGACTACAGGGGCTAGTCCCTGAATGAAGAAATAAACAGAAAAAGCCTTAATTCTAATTTAATAATTGGTTGTTAATATAACAGAAAATAATCACTTTTCTCAGTGGTTTGCCATTTCCTTCTCCAGTGGATTAAGGCAAACAGAGGTTAAGTGACTTGTCTAAGTTCACACAGCTGGTATCTGAGGCCTGATTTGAACTCAGGTTTTCCAGACTCCAGGTCCAGAACTCTATCCCCTGAGCCATCTATATACCCTAGGAAAAATTTCTTCCTGGAGTAAAATCTTTAATCTTTTTATTCAGTACTCTCCTTTTCCCCAATTCTCTTAAGACCACTGAGAGATAAATATAGGAGAGAAAGGAGTGAGCTTTACATCATTCTATACCTTGTTTGAATGTCCATGTGCATTTCTATATTACTTGATAGAGCTAATGAATTATATAGAACATAGGCACTAGCAGTGATTTAGCATATGCCTATAAGTGCGCGATTTAAGACTGAGAGAGGGAGGCTAGACCGCGGGAGAAATATTTCCCGTTTAGACCAGGGTGAGGGACAAGCCCATTACAAAAACAGTTTCAGTGATTTTGCTAATGCCTGAGCATATTCTAGAGTGTATCTCCTAATCTCCCTTTAAACAAAAAGAAAAAATTGAGATGAGGCAATATAAGAGGGGTGTGGCTATTAGGATGGTTGTCACTGAATGCACCTGAATGACAGTGCATCACACAACCATACCCTACAAAACCATAATAGATAAATGAGAAAAACAGAAAATAGAAAACTTTATGGAGCCAAGTTTGGAGAATATTGCTTTAAAGAGTAACTGAACCAAACACAATTTGGTTCTATATCTGGCTTTGCTTCTGTTACAGTCTTAGTTAACTAATTTACCCTCCCTAACTTTTTCTTTTCATTATTAAATGGGGATATTACCAGCTGACCAGCTGACTGACTTAAAGCACAATGTAAATGTCAATTATTTTAGTGCTGTTACAATCAATAACAATTACTTTCTATGTTGACATTTTTCCAAATAGCTTAAAAACCAAGGTGATTCCAATCTATTCAAAAAAGCAAAGGTTAGATAAGAACTAGAAAAGCTTTTGGGGATGGGAAAATGAAATGCCATTTGCCACAAGGAAATTCGTTACTTACTTTGCCTGTTTCTCAGCCCTCTGCCACCTTGAGTTCTTGTGGATTCTGAAATTACTAAAAAGTCTTTCCCTATCTATTTATCCTCTTTCTGTGAGGATTCTAGGATGCTACACTCTCTTGGAGCTACCTTCCTGATCATTCAGTATCTGTTTCCTTCACAAGTTTATAGAATGTTGCATGAGACACATGAATGAGTCATTTACAACACCAGACGTAGATTAACAGGGAGCCATCTGGGACTCTGCTACAATAGGAAGTAATGAGTTCACTGAGAGACAATTTAGAAAAAGTATAGAGAATGGAGAAGAGTTGAGAACAGAACTTCACGGGGCAGACATAGAAAGAGCTATAAAATGGCCAGTGATACAGCAAAGGAGCCTGGGAAGAAGAGATTAGCAAGAAAGAAGAAAGACAAGAGAGTGGTGTCATGAAAAACCAGAGGGAAGAAATTAGCTCAGCATGACAGGGTGGTCAGCAGTGCATCAAATGCTGTAGAGATGTCAAGGATGAAAGCTTGGAAAAGGCCACTTGATTTGGCAATTAAGAGATCATTAGTAACTTTGGAGAGAGCACTTTTATCTTCTGCTACTTAGCTTAAGAAAATAACTCAATTTTCTAGGCCTATTTTTTAATCAGTAAAATGAGGATGGACCAGAAGATATCTAAAACCATTTTAGCTGCAAATCTTATGATTGCTCTTTATTTTTAAATAAATGATTATTTAACTATTTCTGGTCCCACTGACAGGACTTTAGTACAGAACCTCATCACTATGTGCTAAGAGTACTATTTACCTTCTTACTTGGTCTTACTGCCTACAAGTTCTATTCTCTACAATCCAAAACAATATTCTTTATCCAAAGATAAGAGTATGGAAATCCTCTGTCAAAACTCTCCTAAGATGCCCCTATTGTTTACAAAATTATAAACTTCTTAGCTTTCAAAGTGTCTTGCAATTTATTGTCAGCCGGCATTTCTATTCTTACCTTTAATTACTCACCTACATTACCTTATTTCATGTTGTAAAGAGACTTATATACTGTACAACTAGACTATTTGCTAATAATTGTACTCCAGAAATATCCACTGCCTCAGCTCTGAGCCTTTGTTTACACCATTTCCATCAGAATGCCTTTTCTCCTTATCTCTGGTGACACCTGAAACACATCCTTCAAGTTCCAAATCAAATGTTAACACCTCAGTGAATAAGGAATAACACCTTAGTCAATCAGAAATGACATCTTCCACCCCAGACCTCAAAAGAGCACTGTGTACTGATATTCTACGTTCATATTCCAGTTTTAATTAAAATTACTTTTGTCTTTTATATTTTTTGAACTGCTGAACAGACTTGGAAGAAATGTTTATGAAAGAGATTAATTATCATGTTGTGAGCTCCTTGAAAGCAGTGAAAATTTTCCACCTAAACAAAATTATAGTACCTGTAGCAAACCAAACCTCAGGTCATTCTCCCTCCTTTCTCAAGGAGTTTAGCATCTGAATTAGCATTTTCTTCTCCTTCTCAACTCTTCTTAATAGGACAGGAGTTGAGAGGAGCACTGAGGAGAGGAGCATTTTAAAGCACAAGGGCAATTTAATATTCAGGTAGATGTTTTCTTAAACTTCCTAAACTTCCACTTCATCAATCTCCTTAAGTGTTGACCTCTTCTTTTGCTCTTGCCTTAGGCACACGGGGGGGGGGGGGGGGATAGTCATATGTTAAATCACTATTATCCACAAGTGTTCCGCTATCTGCTATCTGACTCTCTCTTATAATTCTACCTCTACCTATGTTTCATCCCTCCTATACTTGTTCTTCATATTCATTGAGACCTCTTACTCTCCACCCCTCAGGACCTTCTCAGATATTAACCTTGATCTGACTTCATTTTCCACTACCTCCAATCTCAACCTGATAGGTTTCACCTCTGTACCTTTCATTTCAACTCTATACCTTCCTCTGCTCTTGAATCACTCATCCCTTTGCCATATCACTGCTTGTCTCTTGCTAAACCTTAGCCCTAGATTAATCCCACCACCTACATCCTCTGCTCCCACTCATGAGCTGAATAAATTTGGAGAATGCCTCATAATCATGCTGCATGGGTATATTACAAGTTCATGCTATCCAACTTCATTTGGGTTATCATTGTGACAAGACAATCCATTAATTCCTCCCTAATTCCTTATCTGCTCAAAGACACTATTCTAAGAGTTAGGGGTTTTAAGGCTAAATTAGGAAAAGTACAATTTCAAAAAATTATGATTAGTTAAATGAATTTCAGAGGAGGAAAATAATGAATTCAATTTTAGACATGTAAGCATGTTGTAGATATGTTAGGGACATGCAGTCTGAATCGACAACTGTTGATTCAGTACTGAGATTAGGGAGAAACAGAGAGGCTGAATATATTGATCTGGGAGTTATGTGCATAAAGATGATAGTTAAATCCATAAGAGCTAATAAAGCACATAACAGGCACTTAATAAATGTTTGTTGACTTTACTTGAATTTCCCTCCAAACTCTCCTCTTCCAAATTTCCCTATTATTCTTGTAGACATCCCAAAACTTTTAGTATTTCTGGTTCATAAACTTAGTATCATATTGGACTCTTCAATATCCCTTACTTCACACATCCCATCAATTCACAAATCTTACCATTTATACCTCCACAATATCTCCTGCTTCGTACTCACTCTCTCTACCTACACAGCTACAATTTCAGTTCACCTACATTACTGCGACAACCTCCTAATTGGTCTTCCTGACTCAAGTATGTCCCCCCACCCCATACTGCTGCAAAAATAATTTTCCTTATGTGTAGATCTGATCAGGTGACTTCCCTATTCAAGTAACTACATTGGCTTCCTATTGCCTCTACGATAAAATATTAATTTCTCTGTTTAGCTTCTGAAGTCCTGTACAATCTAGCCCCAATTTAATTTTTGAGGCTCGATGGATATTTCCCCCTTCCCACACTTGATCGAGTTCTTTATTCATGACATTCATTCTACCATTACTGGACTGGCTCTCATACCTGGAATCCATGCCATCTTTACCTCTGCTCACAGAGTACCTCTCTTCATTTAATATGCAGCTCAGGTACCATCTTCTACAGGAAGTCTTTCTTGATCTTTCCAGTCTGTGGGGCCTCTCTCCCCAATTACCTTTTGTGTAATTACCTCGTATAGGCAGACTGATGCATTTATTAAGTTTATGCTACATCTATTTTACAGATACTTATCTCCTCCATTAGAATCTAAACTGTGAACAGGGATTGTTTCATCCTTTTACATGGATTCTCAGCATCTAGTGCGGTCTGTGGCACACTGTAGCAATACTTGTTGACTGATTGCTTCTATTTCTTTAATATTTCTTCTACAGGGTTCATTCCAGGTTTCAGTACATATTGAAGCATTTAATTAGCATTTACAGGGTTTGGCAAACAATAGATAAATATCTGTAATAGTTATGTATCATGAAATAAAAATTGTACCTTGAGTCTATGAAAACGAACAATGTCTCCAATTTTGTAGATTACTGGGAGTGTATCAAGATTTACACTAAAAAGCATACAGGTTAACTTGGCATTGGACTGGTCCATAATACTTGCAACTGAACAATAATCTGAAAAATATAAATTTATAAAATTAAAACAATTTGACTTTTGTTATCATAAAAAGCTTTTAAAATAAAAAAGGGCATAAACCCAAAGATCCAAGACTTTGGGATAAGAACTCACTATTTAACAAAAACTGCTGAGAAAACTGAAAAACAATCAGCATAAACTAGGTATAGACCAACATCTCACACCATATACCAAGATAAGGTCAAAATGTGTACATGATTTAGACATAAAGGGTGACACTATAAGTGAATTACAAGAGCATGGAATAGTCTACCTTTCAGATCTGTGGAGAAAGGTAGAAACTATGACCAAACAAAAGACAGAGAACATTATGAAATGTAAACTAGCTAATTTTGATTATATTAAATTAAAAAGCTTTTGTACAAACAAAATTAATGCAATCAACATTAAAAGGAAAGTAGAAATCTGGGAAAAATCTTTATACCAAGTATCTCTGATAAAGAGCTCATTTCTCATATACAGAGAACTGAGTCAAATTTATAAGACTACCAGTCATTCCCCAATTGATAGTCAAAAGATATGAACAGGCAGTTTTCAGATGAAGAAAGCAAATATATCTATAGGCATATGAAGAAGTATTCTAAACCACTTTTAGTTAATGCGAATTAAAACAATTCTGAAATACCACTTCATACCAATCAGATTGGCTAATATGACAAAAAAGGAAAATGATACATGTTGGCGAGGCTATGGGAAAATTGGGACACTAATGCACTGTTGGTGGAGTTGTGAACTGATCCAACTATTCTGAAGAGCAATTTGGAACTATGCCCAAAGGGCAACCAAACTGCATACCCTCTGATCTAGCTATATCAATACTAGGTCTCCATCCCAAAGAAATAATAAAAAAGGAAATGGACCTACATGTGGAAAAATATTTATAGCAGCCCTTTCATGGTGATAAAATATTGGAAATTAAGGGGATGTCCATCAGTTGGGGACTGGCTAAACAAGCTGTGGTATATGAATGTAAAGGAATACTATTGTGTAATAAGGAATGATTAACAGGCAGATTTCAGAAAAACCTGGAAAAACTTATTTAAACTGATGCAAAGTGAAATGAGTAGAACCAGGAAAACATTGTACACAGTATCTGCAACATTGTATGAGGATCAACTACAAATGATTCAGCTCTTCTCAGCAACAAAATGACCCAACATAAGTACAAAGCACATGAAGGAAAATGCTATCCACACCTAGATAAAGAACTGATGGATGGGGGGCGGAGCCAAGATGGCAGCTGGAAAGCAGGGACTAGCGTGAGCTCCCCGCCGAGTCCCTCCAAAAACCTATAAAAAATGGCTCCGAATCAATTCTAGAACTGCAGAACGCACAAAACAGCAGAGGGAAGCAGGGCTCCAGCCCAAGACAGCCTGGATGGTCTATGGGTGACGTCTATCACACACAGAGCTGGGAGCTGAGAACGGAGCCCAGCGTGAGCAACTCGGACCAACCAGACCATGAGCCGGCAGAGCGGGCCCTAGCGCCCTGAATCAGTGAGCTGCGGCACTTACCAGACTTCTCAACCCACAAACACCAAAGACAAGGGAGAAGGTTAGTGGGAAAAGCTGCGGGAGTGGAAGGAGTTCCTGGTTAGGCTACCACCCTGGGGGCAGTGGAGGTGGGGCAGCTACAGCTGCAGTTGCTTCCAGCCCCAGGCCCACCTGGTGGGAGGAATTAAGTGGCAGATCAGAGCAGGAGTGCACAGCCTGCTGAAGATCTAAGCCCAGTCCGGGTTGGGGGTTCTTGGGAAAGGAGGAGTGCTGGTGTGGCAGAGCTGGCACACCCCTGTGTCAACAACCTGGATGGCAGCTTCTGTGGGGGTATAAGATTCACCCACAGCCAACACCCAGAAAGCTGCCAACAGCACAGGTTCTTTCGATCTGCTTAATTAAGGAAAGCAAGGTGAAGGGGTTGACAAGCTTACTTTTAATTCAAATATCATTCAGTTAGTTCAGGGGAAAAAAAACCAGCACCCTGAACTTCAAAACAAAATGCAAATTACAGACATCAATAGACTTTGTCTGATTCAAGTCCCAACAGATAGTTACCACAGTTCAACAAAGTTTCAACATCCGGGTTTACAAGCTGGAGGGCTCCTTAGCTACAGCTGCCCGAAGTCTCCTCATCAACACCATCTCCAGAGCCCCGCACCAATAGCTCTGTCCTCCCTTCTTATAGGTCTTTAGACATCATCAGACATCATCTGAATCACCAGAGCTCAGGCTCTGGTGATTGGTTCTTGAGTTGGCCCCTCCCCTTAGGACCCTGGGATGTTCACATCCACATGGATTACATTAACACCTAATGGGGTTTGGGCCTGGGGCTTAGCACCTAGTAAAGCTCACTGAGATAAACTGAGTCACTCAAAGAAAACAAAGACAATTCTGGTTACAACCCCCCCCCCCCAAACATTGAACATAGAACTCTTTAGTCTACAAGCAGTCATACCCCACTGAAAAACTCAAGGGTCAAGTTAGTTGGTTGGGAATATGACCAGGCAGCGAAAACACACCCAGATTCAGTCTCAAGACTTTGGATTCTTTCTTTGGTGACAAAGAAGACCAAAACATACAGCCTAAAGAAGTCAACAAAGTGCAAGAGCCTACAACAAAAGCCTCCAAGAAAAACATGAACTGGTCCCAGGCCATGGAAGAGCTCAAAAAGGATTTGGAAAAGCAAGTTAGAGAAGTAGAGGAAAAATTGGGAAGAGAAATGAGAAGGATGCGAGAAAACCATGAAAAACAAGTCAATGACTTGCTAAAGGAGACCCAAAAAATACTGAAAAATGCACTGAAGAAAACAACACCTCAAAAAACAGACTAACTCAAATGGCAAAAAAGCTCCAAAAAGCAAATGAGGAGAAGAATGCCTTGAAAGGCAGAATTAGCCAAATGGAAAAGGAGGTCCAACGGACCACTGAAGAAAATACTACCTTAAAAATTAGATTGGAGCAAGTGGAAGCTAGTGACTTTATGAGAAATCAAGGTATTATAAAACAGAACCAAAGGAATGAAAAAATGGAAGACAATGTCAAACATCTCATTGGAAAAACCACTGACCTGGAAAATAGATCCAGGAGGGATAATTTAAAAATTATTGGACTACCTGAAAGCCATGATCAAAAAAAGAGCCTAGATATCATCTTTCAAGAAATTATCAAGGAGAACTGCCCTGATATCCTAGAGCCACAGGGCAAAATAGAAATTGAAAGAATCCACAGATTGCCTCCTAAAATAGATCCCAAAAAGAAATTTCCTAGGAATATATTGTCGCCAAATTCCAGAGCTCCCAGATCAAGGAGAAAATATTGCAAGCAGCCAGAAAGAAAAATTTTGAGTATTGTGGAAACACAATCAGAATAAACCAAGATCTGGCAGCTTCTACATTAAGAGATTGAAGGGCTTGGAATACAATATTCCGGAGGTCAATGGAGCTAGGATTAAAACCTAGAATCACCTACCCAGCAAAACTGAGTATCATGTTCCAAGGCAAAATATGGACTTTCAATAAAATAGAGTACTTTCAATAAAATAGTGGACTTTCAAGCTTTCTAAGTGAAAAGACCAGAGCTGAATAGAAAATTTGACTTTCAAACAAAAGAATGAAGAGAAGCATGAAAAGGTAAACAAGAAAGAGAAATAATAAGGGACTTACTAAAGTTGAACTGTTTTGTTTACATTCCTACATAGAAAGATGATGTGTATGATTCATGAGACCTCAATATCATAGTAGCTGAAAGGAATATGCATATATATATATATATGAATGTACATGTATGTATATATGTATATATATGTATGTGTGTGTGTATATTGTATACACATATATATATATGTATAAGTGAATGTGCATGTATGTATATATGTGTGTATGTGTGTGTGTGTGTGTATATATATATATATGTATAGAGAGAGAGACAGAGAGACAGAGAGAGAGAGAGAGAGAGCGGACACAGGGTGAGTTGAAGATGAAGGGAAGATATGTAAAAGAAATAAAATGAAATTAAGGGATGAGAGAAGAATATATTGAGAGAGGGAGATAGGGAGAGATAGAATGGGGTGGATTATTTCACATAAAGGTGGCAAGAGGAAGTAGTTCTGTGGGAGGAGGGGAGAGGGCAGGTGAGGGGGGAATGAGTGAATCTTGCTCTTATCAAATTTGGCCTGAGGAGGGAATACCATACATACTCAGTTGGGTATCTTACCCCACAGGAAGAAGAGGAAGATAAAAAAGGGGGGGATGATGGAGGGGAGGGCAGATGGGGGTGGAGGTAATCAAAAACAAACACTTTGGAAAGGGGACAGGGTCAAGGGAGAAAATTCAATAAAGGGGGATGGGTTGGGAAGGAGCAAAATATAGTTAGTCTTTCACAACATGAGTATTGTGGAAGGGTTATACATAATGATACACATGTGGCCTATGTTGAATTGCTTGACTTCCTAGGGAGGGTGGGTGGGAAGGGAAGAGGGGAGAGAATTTGGAACTCAAAGTTTTAAAAACAGAAGATGTTGAAAAACAACAAAAAAAAGTTTTTTCATGCAACTAGAAAATAAGATACACAGGCAATGGGGCATAGAAATTTATCTTGCCCTACAAGAAAGGAAGGGAAAAGGGAATGGGAGGGGAGTGGGATGACAGAAGGGCGGGCTGAATGGGGAACAGGGCAACCAGAATATACATCATCTTAGAGTGGGGGGGGGTGGTAAAAATGGGGAGAAAATTTGTAATTCAAACTCTTGTGAAAATCCATGCTGAAAACTAAATGTGTTAAATAAATAAATTAAAAAAAAAGAATTGATGGACTCTGAAGACAGATCTCAAAGCATACTTTTTTCACTTATGTTATTCTTTTTGGTGATTTTTTTCCCCTTTTGATCTGTTTATTCTTTCACAAGTGTGACTAATATGGAATGTTTTAGATGATAGCACATGTATGACCTATATCAAAATGCCTACCATCTTAGGAAGAGAGAAGAGGGACAGAAGGAGGGAAAAAAATTTATAACTCAAAATCTTGTAAAAATGAATGCTAAAAATTGTTTTGACATGTAATTGGGGAAAAAAATAAAATATTATTAAAAAATTAAAAATGCAATCATTCAACTACGCATCTATTGTTTCTAAGCTCTGTACTAGTTGCCTGGTATACAACTACAGAATGAAATAGTCCCTGTCCTCAAGAAGCTTACATGTTATCGGGAAAACCATAAGATTATCTTTAGTAAAAATTTAAATGTTTCGATAAGTGAAAAATATCTATTAAGTTCCTGCTACGTGCCAGGAACTTTTAGGAGCTAAATACAAAGAATAAATATAATTACTTCTCTCAAGGAGCTTACATTCTAAGATTTGAAAGTAATTTGTGAGAGATTTGGAATTAAAAGAAATACAATGATGCGTTATACTTCTGGCATAACATGTGAGCCAAGAGTAAGGCGAGTCCATCATTTTCTGGTTCCCCTTTTTAATATAGTGCCATTTTTTAATTAACCTCAGGTGAAGAGTTTTCATATAGAGCAGACACTAATAAACAGCTGCTGAAAGAATGAGGAGACATTAAAGCTAATTAATTAAGGAGGCTCTTGTACTTCTTGTAGAGTGACTCATTTTGACTCTTTTTTGATCTGCCCTCCATTAGAAATATTACTTGACTCAGCCTGCTCATGGAAACCAAGAGAATCCATTAGTAATTAGAGCCATACAAGAAACTAGCTTTTACCTTGACCATAACTAGCAGTACCACATATATAAGACTTGCTTAATTTTGTAAATGTCTCAGTTGAACTTTAAGAATAATTCTGTTTCTTCCTTACTGCTATTTTCCTTTTTCTACCTAGGTTATACACATACCATTGTTTCTCCAAGACAGTTTTCTGTCTCACCAAGAAGTGATTCATTAATTCTTTATTTAGTAAGTCATTTCTCCTTTCTTAATTCCCTTTGTCTTTCCTCTATGTTTTTAACTTTCTCAATTATTTTTGAAAAATTTCCCCTTAGTTATACTTGACTATTTCAATTCAGATCATAACCTATCTATGCCTCTTCATCTTCTGTAAATCTTGTCCATATTTTTTTCATAGATCTTCCACAGGGAATCTATACAAGATGCTAGATAGAGCCTTCCTCTTACTTTACAGGTCCGAAAACATATCAATTAATTGGACAATGGATAAAAATCAACATATTTGCAACATCAGCAGATAAGTAAATGTTTGTAAATGGTGTATAAAGTTACATGTATTCATAGCACCCTTTGCTCCCTTCCTAGGAAGATAGGGGGCAAACAAATTTGCAAAGGTCATGTAAAATTTTTCATTATATACAGACCTAAGAGAGATCTGCTTATTTGGTATTGCTACAAAAATTACAAAAAAGGTCACCCTTCTCTTGCCAGCACAACTGTTGTTGATCTCATTGAAGAGAGGAACATGATGGGTGGAGTTTAAATTTTCTCAGCATGGTATTACTCGGCTTCTTTTCCATTTGAGAAAGTGAAGCCTTAGGGAGATTTGCCCAGCTAGGGATGTATGATAAAACTTAAGGACTAAAATGAGTATTTGACCTTAAGTTAGGTGACCACTGAACTGAGAAACTCAGCAAAGTCTCTTTCTTCCAAAAACAAAACCACAGTCATGGCTAATGTATAATCCGTTAAATGTTTCACAAAAATGAAGCATAATGAAGTTTCTCTGTGTTTTGGGCTCTTTTTAGAGAAATAATTTATAGATGATGCTATCTCATGATGAATTTTTTTCAAGAGATCTGCAACCAAGCTTCCCTGAGTGAGTTCAAAAGGAACTTAGATTATAAGCTAATTTTTATATAACAAAAAAATGTTATAGAAAGGGTATAGTGATACAGGGTTTGGTTTGGGGTACTACTGGAAAGGCCTACGTTACAAGCATTGTAGTGACTGGAAATAATACTGGCTCTAGTCAGAGGACCTAGATTCAAATATTACGTCTGATATTTACTATCTATATGTCCTTGGATTTGTTTCCTTAGCTTCAAAGTGAGCGCATTGGATTAGATGGCCTCTGAGATGCCTTCTAGATCTCAAATCTATGATCTTATATTGACGGAAGAATGTTCTATTACTTTTAACATGTGAAAATGTAATCTGCCTTTTTTAAATAAAAAAGAAGCACAGATGAATAAAATGATATTCATATACTTCATGAGCTAGCAGACTTGGAAATATTTTTTAAATTTCAACTTATATTATGTATTTTCTATATGATTACATTTCATAGGAAAAGTTTTCTTTACTAGTTCAAAGTGTCATAAATTATATTGGAATTTGGGGACTGATTTTAGCTATATAGTTTGCTCATTTATCACTAATAACTGTTTGATATCTCTAGACTTTCTTTAGGTCCTATACTTACTAGAGATTTGATGTCTTTTACACAAGATTGAGCCTGAAAGTATAATTTGTGTCTATATATGTTAACATCAACATTTCTTATCTCATCGCCTAATATAAAAAATCTGATATGATTAGAATAATATTTCACAAGGCCAATATTTATCAATATTTTTCAAGGCAAAAGTCTTACCCATGATAGAGAAGGTAGCCATTCTGGAAAATGGCATGTACCGACATAAGCAGGTCAAGAAAAGTATCTAATTTTAATTATATCTTCAATCTCTCCCTATCTATTTGCTGCTTTCCTTATGCCTAAAAATATGTCTATGTCTTCTCCTTACTCTTTCCCACTTGGGACCCTGATAAGCTGAAGAAAATCAGGTGTTGGAGTTCCCCCGATTGATGATGCATTTATGTTGTTATTGTCGGTGTCTTTGTCATTGTTGCTGTGGTAGCTGTGTTATTAGGAATTGTTGATTATTGTTGTTGTAAATTCAACATAGCTTTCCCTGTCCTTCAATAAAAGCATTATTCCATTAGGAGTGTGTCTTATTACAGGTGCGAATCCGAACCTAAGCTTAATTGCACAACATCATTCTTCTTATTAATATACTCTATGTTTCAGATCAAGTGGCCAGATTTCTGTTCCTAGAATTTAGTATTCTCTCTCCTGCCTGCCAACCTTCTCTGGAATATGCTTCCTCCTCACTTCACCATCCAGAATACTTTCCAGTATTATAAATTACTTCATTTTACCGGACTACTTTATGGTCTAGCCAGACTGTCCTCTTTCTAGGAAGGGTAGTGGAACCGTAAAAAGATCCTTAAAAGAGCTAGACTGTTCACACAGTCTGACTTCCAACCATGCACCGGATCATGTTAGTTTTTGTTAGGTACATATAAAGTTCTAGCCTTTCTTTACATATAATCTTTACAGCACTGACTGTATTCAGTATACGTCACTGATTCTAAACCCTAACTTCACTATACTAACTTACCTAACTAGGTTAACCAACACATATAACTTTAACTAGTTCTTAATATTGTAAGAATAATATTGCCTTGCTAGAATATTAGCTCAGTGAAGACATGGCTTATTTAATTCATTTTCTGACTTCTCAGCACCGAACACCATGGACAGAGCAGGCACTTCATAAATAGCTTTCCAATGTATTGTCTCAGTAGTCATATGAAGAAACAAAAATTGAGTTGCAATCAGACATACTCTCTCTGCTTTCCTAATTTTTTTCATAAGGGAAAAAAAGCAATTATTATTCTTAAAGAGAACATATAGTTCCCGTAGAAGACAAACCTGAGTTCCCAAACTTATCTGTGTTTCTTCTAGTCACTTTTTTTTACTAGATTGGAACAAGTGGGAGTTTATTTTAATTGAGACTACTTGCTATCCTCTAATAACTATTTCTCATTAAAACCTGGCCTCTAGCTATTCATGCTTGCTCAACTATGAGAGCTAACTTCCTGATCTGAGCTTTCCCAAGACTTTTTCTGACATAAGCTGCAATAAAATCCCAGTTTTGTTCTATATGATCCAACCTGGTATTTCTTCTATTGTCTAGGTGACTGGTGTTTTAGCTTTTCAGGATTCAAGGTCTCAGAGAGTCCCTAAAGCTACAGGTTTGGCAATAGAAAGCTGCAAGCTATTTTTGCTCTCAAAAGCTGAGAAGCAAGAGGACTTCTACACTTCTTCTATCTTTCTGAGATTCTGATCACTCCCCTGAAGGCACCCAGTCCTGTATTAGATGCTTACTTAAATAACTTAATCTCATGCTTAAAAATGAAACAATAAATTTTTTAAAAAATATTTTAACATATTAAAGAACAACATTGTATGCAGTGATTCTGATATCTCCAAACCTTCAATTTTTTCCTCCTAGCCAGAACAGAAAAAATTAAGGAAAAATCCCACAAGGCCTTATTTTTCCTTTGGACTGGCCTAACTCAAACGTTACTTCCTTGCAAACAAGTTTTTCTCTCTAGGTAGAAACCTGCTTTTATATGGTGTCAGAAAATATTGGTACTATTCCATTCTTATTTCCAATAAGTAATATACATTTTACAATACTTTCTTTAAACACCACATTTTCACCAAGATTCTAACCTCATCTTATTAAATATCTCTGCTTATTTCTGTTCTATTTTGTTTTCTTTCCAGGAGTCAAATCTCTTTCAAACAATTTTAAACTTTAGACCACAAGTTTTTACGTAGTACAATTTTATTCAAATTATTTTCTGAAGGGTGAAAAATTCATGTGTAAAGGGAAAATGGGACCAACCATTGAAACCATCATCTTATCACCTTTTAATTTGCTATTGAAATCAAGAAGCACAGAACACTTTAAGAGAAAAAAAATCAGAAGCTGAGGATATAAAAGCATGATTCCACAAACTTTAATATGGTAAACATCTTATTTATTCAAGCTAAGAATTTTTTAAAATAGGATTTGAATAATGCTGGACACAGCACAATTCTTTTAATTTTGTACTTTACCAATCGGATAGCTCCATAAAAGCTGACATTTCTGACACTTCTTGTGACCTGCATCCTTACTTGGTTAGGCAGCAGAGTGGAGAGAGTGAAGTACTTGGACATTTATTAGCTGTGTGGATATGCATGTCACTTAGCCTCATCTATAAAATGAGGATAATCAGAGCACCATAACTTATAATGCTGTTATGAGAATCAAATGAGATAATATATGAAATCCTAAAGGGCCATGTAAATGTTAGATATTGTGCTATTACTATTGGATACGGATTTTCAAAGTTGATACATGTGAAGCTTTTAACACTTACAACACTTGCATATTTGGTATACAGATGGATACTCAACACTGTATGCTAAATGCCTAGGTTATTAACTTGGATTCCAAAGGAATGAATAATAAAAGTACAACACAACTGTACTCTTTCTACTGGTGGGGAAAAAAAGGTAATTACTAGCTACTAATTACCATCTTTAGAAGTTTGAAGTAAAATTCTCAACAAAATTTAAATAAACCCAAAAGCCTACACATCATTTTGTGTTTCTCACTAATCTCTAATTACTATCAATCAGTACTAAATTTGGCCCTAATCCCCCTCAAGAATTGAGCAGAAATAACTGTTCAAGGAATAATAAATTCCTTCTTATAATGCCAGTTTGGGGTTGTACTCAGCTGAGTTTGTCTCAAAACTCCTTGCAGACAGTTTTTCAGTGAGCCTTTATTCTCTTCTTAGCTAAAGAGATCTTCTCTGTCTTTAAGCAAATAAGAGTGATACTCTTATTCATACTAGCTAGTACTCCTTACCAGCCTGCCAGCCTCTAACACTTTTGCTACTGAGGGTTGCATTTTTGCTTACCTTCTAAAAAAGCTGAAAGAGATCCTGAGAAACAGGAGGCCATTGCTCAGAATAAAAACATTAGTACAGTCATTTTCCAATCAACATGTTCTTGGCTAGCATTTAAGGTTATCTTTTCTATTTGAAAACATGTTGGTCCCTCCTGCCCTTCTCCCTGATCACACCATCAAAGGATTCAGAGCTAGATGGGACCTTGGATATAATCTAGTCTAAACCCCTCACTGTAGATGAGGGAATATAGCTTCAGATGAAAGGGCTTTACCAAGCTTAGATGAATGGTAAACTGCAGCACTAGGATTCTAACTCTAAATCTGACGGTCTAGCACACAACCAACTAGATAATGTATACAAAGGAAATTATATGTTACACATACAAATGTATGCAAACTGCAAACCTTGAAGTAAACAAATGTAAGCTCTTAACAACAGGCTTATATAATCAATCCTCTCTTGGCTTATTGAGGTAACAGTAGTCTAGGTCAATAGGAACTAGAGAAGAGGGTATAGGTAGATATAACTACATCTCTTGGTTTAATAAATACTAAGACCAGAACATTTTTTACATGCTCACAGACAGAGCCTGCTAACATGCTTTAAACTGGTATATTCTGATTAGTAGATTAAACATAGTCCCTAAAATCTTGTTTAAACTACTACCACTAGAGTTGCTGCCACTATTATTCATATTACTAATCCTGGTCCCCCCTTTTAGATAAATAGTGCAAAGTTAAACCTTTATTTCAGATCAGGTCATATTATCATAAATTCCAAGAGAATTTTTTAATTTACCTAATTGAAAAGTGAAGTACAAGTTTCAGACAGTATCAATGGAGGTAAAAATAATAAATTATAACTAGGATCTTTAGTTTTTCCATTCCAAAAGTAAATTCCCACAATTATACATATGTGTGTATATATTTATATACACTATGCAATGAATCCATTTTCTATTATAAAATATAATTTTTTCACAATTCTATTCATGGATATTTCCCCTACATAGCACACAGAGAATCTATAAGAAAACCTATACAATACAAAACTGAGGCCCATAACATGCAGTGATAGAGTAATATAATTTTGGGGCATAAAATTTTTTCAGTTTGTAATTTGGCCATTATTAAAATTACCCTGGAAAATCTCTTAAATTGGCTAGCTTTGCATTCTTCTCATAAGAACACTATCATCTTTTTGGAGGAGATTTCAGCAATATACAGAGGTTAAAAATCATTTGTTTCAACATGTTGCTATCAAAAGGCACACATTTATAATTCATTTCTTCTAGTCATAGGCTTAATGCCTTTTTAGCTAAAAATCTAACCTTCACCACTTATAATTAACAAGAAAGGCCATTATTTCTTTATTGGATAGAATCTAACTTAGGGAGCAATCCTCCATATAGACCAAAGGTTACAGTGGAGAATTTTATAGTTTGATAGATTTCTAACTGGAGAAACCTAAAGTCCATCTATTCCTCCTCCTCATTTTATGAAGCCCCAGAGGTGTAAATGACACATTAAACTCAGGTTTTCTAAATCCAAATCCACTCTTCTTTCTATTGCACCATGTTACTCTCAGCGTTAAGAACTGAAAAAGGAGTTAAACTGTGAGAAAATCTTTCAAATCTGAGGTTCAAAACAAATAGCAGGCACATCTCCTGTCACCTAACAACCCTCTCGCCCACCATAATCTGTCTGTTTCTGTCCTGAGGAAAGCAGCAGCAGATTGGCTCTCTTTCCATGAAGGCTTGGTTTGCCACAGCCCTAGACTGGCTTTATCCCACCATTACAGAGAAAGACTCCATCCAAGGAGTTCAGTAAAAGGAAGCACCCAATGTCTAATCTGCACAGGGTAAAGGGTAATGTTTCCTCTCAGGTGTAGCAAGGTGTATATGCATGTCAGGAGGTCTAGGCTGGGACAGAATGTTGTTAAGAAAATGAAAGGTTCAGTTTTCAGAGGAAGAAATTAAAGCTATCTATACATGAAATAAATGAGAAAATGCTCTGAGTCACTATTGATTAGAGAAAGGCAAATCAAAACAACTCTGGGGTAACACATCACACCTACCACATTAGCTAACATGACAAAACAGAAAAAAGATAAATGTTCGAGAAGATGTGGAAAAATTGGAACACAACTGCATCATTGCTAAAGTTGTGAACTGATCCAATCATTCTGGAGAGTAATTTGGAACTACGCCCAAAGGGCTATAAAACTGTGCATACCCTTTGATCCAGCAATACCACTACCAGGTCTGTATCCCAAAGAAATCATACAAATAGGAAAAGGACCCACGTGTACACAAATATTTACAGCAGCTCTTTTTGTGGTGGCCAAGAATTGGAAATTGAGGGGATGCCCATCAATTGGGAAATGGCTGAACAAGTTGTGCTATATGAATGTAACGGAATACTGTTGTGCTATAAGAAATGATGAGCAGGCTGACTTCAGAAAAATCTGGAAAGACTTATATGAACTGATGCTGAGTGAAGTGAGCAGAACTAGGAGAACATTGTACACAGTAACAGCAACATTGTATGATGACTAACTTTCATAGACTTAACATCTTCTTAGCAATGCAAGGATCTAAGACAACTCCAAAAGACTCATGTTGGAAAATGCTATCCACATCCAGAAAAAGAGCTATGGAGTCTAAATGCAGATTGAAGTATACTATTTGCTCTTTTTTTGGTTCTTCTTTCTTGTGATTCCTCCCACTGGTTCTAATTCTTCTTTACAACATGACTAATGTGAAAATATGTTTAATATGAATGTACAGGTAGAGCTTATTGCAAGCCATCTTAGGATAAAAGGAGGGGAAGGAGGGAAGAAAATTTGGAACTCAAAATCTTATAAAAGTGAATGTTGAAAACTAAAACTAAGTAATATTTTAAAAATAAGTAATATTTAAAAAAAGAAAGAAAATGAAAGATTAGTGAACTAAGGCCTGAAAAAGCCTTAGGGAACTTTCACTAACAGACTGGCTTTCAAGAAGTCAATTCCTGTGCTGGGTTTGCTCCACTTTCCTAAGATCTACAACAAGTAGAGAAAGGAGGCTGCTAACTTACTGTCTAAGAGAACCATCAGTCTGGGAGAACAGCTAGAGCTGGACTTCTTTAGTTAATTGTGTGTATGATATGATTTCATTGTATTTAAAAACAAATTCCAATTCTGCCACTTATTTCCTTTGGAGCCTTCTTTAAGTCTGTTCCCTCATTTGTAAAACAAGGGGATTCAACTAGATGACCTTTACAAGCATAAAAGCTATAATCTGATAAATTAGAAAATGACAAAAAACTCTTTCCATTTCTATAGTGTTTTATATAATACAAAGTGTTTTCTTCTCTATGGCTACGTAAGATATTTCAAGTACCATTTCGCAGATGAAATAAGTAATGCTCACAAGTTAAGGAACTTGTCCAGGGTTACACAATTTTACATGTCAGAGAAAATATGATACTTGGTGACATACAACCTCATATGAAAAAGGTTACTATCTAAATTTTACTTTAAAATTGTATTCACTAAGTATTTCAGAGGAATGGTAAAAGACAAACAAATCCAGCTAAAATGAAACAACTTCCTACTGACATGTAACATTGGGATCTCATGACAATTTATATTAGGAAATATGACAGGGTGGAGCCAAGATGGCGTCTGGAAAGCAGGGACTTGCATGAGCTCCCCACTACGTCCCTCTAAAAACCTATAAAAAATGGCTCTGAACAAATTCTAGGACTGCAGAACCCACAAAATAGCAGAGGGAAGGAGGGATCCAGCCCAGGACAGCCTGGATGGTCGCTGGATGAGGTCTATCGCCCACGGAAGGGAGGGGAGCGGAGCTCAGCATGGGAGGCAGCAGGACCAGCCAGACCAGGAGCTGGGCAGAATAGGCCCTAGCACACTGAATCAGTGATCTGTGGCAGTTACCAGACTTCTCAACCCACAAACACCAAAGACAACAGAGAAGGTTAGTGGGAAAAGCTGTGGCGGACAGAGTTCGCGGTTCGGCCACTGCCCCAAGGTGGTGCAGAGGGAGGCGCAGCTACAGTTGCAGTTACTTCCGGCCCCAGGCCCACGTGGTGGGAGGAATTAAGTGGCGGATCAGAGCAGGAATGAAGAGCCTGCTGAAGATTTGCGTCAGGTCCGGGTTGGTGGTTCTTGAGGAAGGAGGAGTGCTGGGGTGGAAGACCTGGCTATATAAAAATAGCCCTGAAATCAACAGCGCATCCCCTCAAGCTTAGAACAATGTACTATTTGCTCTACAAGCAGTCATATCCCCGATAAAAAACTCAAGGGTCAAGTAAATTGGCTGGGAACATGGCCAGGCAGCAAAAACGCACCCAGATTCAGTCTCAGACTTTGGAATCTTTCTTTGGTGACAAAGAGGATCAAAACATATGGCCTGAAGAAGTCAACAAAGTGCAAGGGCCTACACCAAAAGCCTCCAAGAAAAACATGAACTGGTCCCAGGCCATGGAAGAGCTCAAAAAGGATTTGGAAAAGCAAGTTAGAGAAGTAGAGGAAAAATTGGGACGAGAAATGAGAATGATGCAAGAAAACCATGAAAAACAAGTCAATGACTTGCTAAAGGAGACCCAAAAAAATACTGAAAAAAATATTGAAGAAAACAACACTTTAAAAAATAGATAACCAAAGGAATGAAAAAATGGAAGATAATGTGAAATATCTCATTGGAAAAACCACTGACCTGGAAAATAGATCCAGGAGAGATAATTTAAAAATTATTGGACTACCTGAAAGCCATGATCAAAAAAAGAGCCTAGATAACTTCTTTCAAGAAATTATCAAGGAGAACTGCCCTGATATTCTAGAGCCAAAGGGCAAAATAGAAATTGAAAAAATCCATCGATCACCTCCTCAAGTATATCCCAAAAAAAAATCTCCCAGGAATATTGTTGCCAAATTCCAGAGCTCCCAGATCAAGGAGAAAATACTGCAAGCAGCCAGAAAGAAACAATTTGAGTATTGTGGAAACACAATCAGAATAACCCAAGATCTAGCAGCTTCTACATTAAGAGATCGAAGGGCTTGGAATATGATATTCCGGAGGTCAATGGAGCTAGGATTAAAACCTAGAATCACCTACCCAGCAAAACTGAGTATCATGCTCCAAGGCAAAATATGGACTTTCAATAAAATAGAGGACTTTCAAGCTTTCTCAGTGAAAAGACCAGAACTGAATAGAAAATCTGACTTTCAAACACAAGAATCAAGAGAAGCATGAAAAGGTAATCAAGAAAAAGAACAAGAAAAAGAAATTGCAAGGGACTTACTAAAGGTGAACTGTTTTGTTGACATTCCTACATGGAAAGATGATGCGTATGATTCATGAGACCTCAGTATTAGGGTAGCTGAAGGGAATATGCATACATATATGTTTATGTATATATATGGGTGAATGTGTATGTATGTATATATCTATGTGTGTGTGTATATATATATATATATGTATATATATATATATATATATATATATATATATATATATATATATATAGAGAGAGAGAGAGAGAGAGAGAGAGAGAGAGAGAGAGGGAGAGAGGGAGAGAGCAGACACAGGGTGAGTTGAAGATGAAGGGAACATATCTAAAAGAAATAAAATCAAATTAAGGGATGAGAGAGGAACATACTGAGAGAGGGAGATAAGGAGAGATAGAATGGGATGGATTATCTCCCATAAAGGTGGCAAGAGGAAGCAGTTCTGTGGGAGGAGGGAAGAGGGCAGGTGAGGGGGGAATGAGTGAACATTGCTCTCATCAGATTTGGCCTAAGGAGGGAATACCATACATACCCAATTGGGAATCTTACCCCACAGGAAAGAAGAGGGAAGAAGATAAAAAAAATGGGGGGGATGATGGAGGGGAGGGCAGATGGGGGTGGAGGTAGTGAAAAACAAACACTTTCGAAAGGGGACAGGGTCAAGGGAGAAAATTCAATAAAGCGGGATGGGTTGGGAAGGAGCAAAATATAGTTAGTCTTTCACAACATGAGTATTGTGGAAGGGTTATACATAATGATACACATGTGGCCTATGTTGAATTGCTTGACTTCTTAGGGAGGGTGGGTGGGAAGGGAAGAGGGGAGAGAATTTGGAACTCAAAGTTTTAAAAACAGATGTTCAAAAAAAACCAAAAATGTTTTTGCATGCAACAAGAAAATAAGATACACAGGCAATAGGACATAAAAATTTATTTTGCCCTACAAGAAAGGAAGGGAAAAGGGGATGGGAGGGGAGTGGGGTGACAGAGGGGAGCGCTGACTGGGGAACAGGGCAACCAGAATATATGCCATCTTGGAGTGGGGGGGAGGGTAGAAATGGGGAGAAAATTTGTAATCCAAACTCTTGTGAAAATCAATGCTGAAAAGTAAATATGTTAAATAAACTTATTTATATTTGTATAAAAAAATAGATAACTCAAATGGCAAAAGAGCTCCAAAAAGCCAATGAGGAGAAGAATGCCTTGAAAGGCAGAATTAGCCAAATGGAAAAGGAGGTCCAAAAGACCACTGAAGAAAATACTACCTTAAAAATGAGATTGGAGCAAGTGGAAGCTAGTGACTTTATGAGAAATCAAGATATTATAAAACAGAAACAAAGGAATGAAAAAATGGAAGACAATGTGAAATATCTCATTGGAAAAGCCACTGACCTAGAAAATAGATCCAGGAGAGAGAATTTTAAAATTATTGGACTACCTGAAAGCCATGATCAAAAAAAAGAGCCTCGATATCATCTTTCAAGAAATTATCAAGGAGAACTGCCCTGATATTCTAGAGCCACAGGGCAAAATAGAAATTGAAAGAATCCACCGATTGCCTCCTCAAATAGATCCCAAAAAGAAATCTCCTAGGAATATTGTCGCCAAATTCCAGAGCTCCCAGGTCAAGGAGAAAATACTGTTAAGCAGCCAGAAAGAAACAATTTGAGTATTGTGGAAACACAATCAGAATAACCCAAGATCTAGCAGCTTCTACATTAAGAGATCGAAGGGCTTGGAATACGATATTCCGGAGGTCAATGGAGCTAGGATTAAAACCAAGAATCACCTACCCAGCAAAACTATTACGCTCCAAGGCAAAATATGGACTTTCAACAAAACAGAGGACTTTCAAGCTTTCACAGTGAAAAGACCAGAGCTGGATAGAAAATTTGACTTTCAAACACAAGAATCAAGAGAAGCATGAAAAGGTAATCAAGAAAAAGAACAAGAAAAAGAAATTGCAAGGGACTTACTAAAGTTGGACTGTTTAGTTCACATTCCTACATGGAAAGATGATGTGTATGATTCATGAGACCTCAGTATTAGGGTAGCTGAAGGGAATATGCATATATATATATAATATATATATATACATATATATATACATACATACATATATATGTTTATGTATATGTATGTATATGTGTGTGCGTATGTATGTGTATATATATATACATATATACATATACATATATATATATATATATATATATATATATATATATATATATATATATATATATATACAGAGAGAGAGAGAGAGAGAGCGGGCACAAGGTCAGTTGTCAAATTAAGGGATGAGAGAGAAATATATTGAGAGAGGGAGATAGGGAGAGATAGAATGGGGTAAGTTATCTCACATAAAAGTGCCAAGAAAAAGCAGTTCTGTAGGAAGGGAAGAGAAGTCAGGTGAGGGGGAATGAGTGAATCTTCCTCTCATCAGATTTGACCTGAGGAGGGAATACCATACATACTCAATTGGGTAACTTACCCCACAGGAAAAAAGGAGGAAGAAGAAGATAAAAAAGGGGGGGATGATAGAAGGGAGGGCAGATGGGGGTAGAGGTAATCAAAAACAAACACTTTCAAAAGCAGACAGGGTCAAGGGAGAAACGTCAATAAAGGGGAATAGGTTAGGAAGGAGCAAAAGATAGTTGAGTCTTTCACAACATGAGTATTGTGGAAGGGTTATACATAATGATACGCATATGGCCTATGTTGAATTGCTTTACTTCTTAGGGAGGGTGGGTGGGAAGGGAAGAGGGGAGAGAATTTGGAACTCAAAGTTTTAAAAACAGATGTTCAAAAAAAAAGTCATTGTATGCAACCAGAAAATAAGATACACAGGCAATGGGGTGTAGAAATTTATCTTCCCCTACAAGAAAGAAAGGTAAAAGGGGATGGGAGGGGAGTGGGGTGACAGAAGGGAGGGCTGACTGGGGAACAGGGCAACCAGAATATACACCATCTTGGAGTGGGGGGGAGGGTAGAAATGGGGAGAACATTTGTAACTCGAACTCTTGTGAAAATCAATGCTGAAAACTAAATATATTAAATAAAAAACAAAAAATAAACTAGATTTCCTCTGAGGACACTGCATTTCTTGGAACCCTCTTCACTGGAGGCCAGTCCTTCTTCCATCTACCTCTCAGCTTCCTTACAGGACTGGTAGACAGAACTAGCAAACTCTCTGAGGTTATCTTTGACCCTTGTATGTCAACTCTCACATCTTACTGCTTATCAGGTCTGTCTATTCTTCCTGTGGAGTTATTGCTTGCATCCATTTCTTACTATCTCCACCCATTGCCAACACTTTAATAAAGGTCATCATTTGCCAGATGTCTAGGCTATTATTATGATCTAATATGTAACTCTCTCCCCTTCATAACCTGACAGAATGATCCTTTTAATACAACATCTGGTCATAGAATCATAGAATATCAAAATTTTAATAAACATTTGCTGAATTGGCAATATTCAATTCAAATTAATAAAACTTTAAAAATCAAAATAATAGTATACATAAATTTTATTTAAAATAAAGTTTTTTTATAATACAAAATAAATACTTCATTGCCTTTCATTCCTGCATCACACCATTCTATTATTCCCTGCTGCAACAGATGTTGGTCTTTTATGGTCTTTGCAATGTCAGGGGATAAAGTGAATAAGGGAAAGGGAAGGTAATGGACAGAAGAGGGCCAGTGATGTAATTGCACTATGTTCATATTTACACAATGAAGGGATTATAATTTATTTAATCTCTCAACAAGATAGGTGAAAGAGTGTGTGGGAGAATAAAAGAAACTGAAAAGACTGCAATGTGGGGAAGGGAAGACAGGAAGAAAAGGGAAAGAATACCACTAAAACATACTCATGGGAAAGGAGGTATATGTTTTCAGTAAGAGTCCTCGTCTTTTTGCACATTATGAAATCACCTCCTTGAGAAAAGGGTATTGGATAGGATATCACCTTGTGGGGGGGGATAATGAATATCCAAGAGCAGTGAGAACCCTAAGTAGTTGGGAGACGCAGAACCAGAGATAGAATAACATGGCCTTAGGAATAGAGACTGATTTGATAAAGGTTGGTAGGACCAGTCCTCACAATTAGGGACATAGACTAGATCCACCCACATCCCCCCCAATACTTCTCTCTGACACTGCACCCTTCATTAACAGATATGAAGTATAGTGTGGAGAGGGGGGAGAAGCTAGGCTTCTTCTAGTAAGGTTATAAAGGAAATAACACTGAAATTGGAGGGAAATGAGCACAAACATGGCACTTAATAAGCTTTACCCCCTTGAGGGGCACAGAGAGAAGAAAGACGAAGTAAGATCACAGTTCATAAATCAGAAAATAAAAATTCAGAATAAATGAGAAAGAGAAATAGTAAGAAAGAAAACGCAAGGGAAAACTTTTTGGAAAAGATTGCAGCTAAAAAAGTTACATAAAAGATTGCAGGGGAGCAAGGAAGGAGTAGACTAACAAAAAAGTCGTGTGAACAAAAATAATTGCAAAACCAAAGCACTGTATTAAAAAAAAAGGATAAAAATTAATTCAAAGGAAATAAATAAAAACAAATGACTAATTAACATTGCCTTCTCAACCTGTAATATCCCTCTGCAAGGACCACCCCCTTCTGCTGAATTTTAGTGAGCTCATCCTGGGACCTCCACTGTATCAGGCACGTCTTCGTTTTTACTTACTTCTCCTCCTTGTCAACTCCCTGTTGTATGTTGTCTTCTCCCACTGGAACTAGGCAGGGACTGTTTATTTTTGCTTGTACTTGCATCCCCAGTGCCTGGCATGGTGCCTGGCATAAAATAAGTGCTTAATAAATGCTTATTTCCTTCCTTGCATTTTCAATGCATTGATGAAAGTGTCTAGTAATATTGTATAAAGACTATTTTCACTGCATCTCAAAAGTCTGCTATGCTATCTCACTGTGATCATTCTGTCTGAAAAAACCTTTTTGTACAATTTATTTTTGAACTGCTTAATTCACACTCTGTATTATTTGGTTTCCATTAAATCTGAATTCTTAATTAATCCCTCTTTTGATTATAATTTTATTGTAATGATTCTAAAAAGTATATTTAAAATTTCTGCTTCACTAATTTTATATGATATTAAAAAGTAAAGCTGCCTCCCCCACTCAAAGGCTTTCAGTTCCAATCCCCCCATAAATCCACATGACAACAAGCAACCACTTCAGCTTGGCATTTAAGGCTTACTAACATCTGGCTCCAAACTACCCTTTTCTGTCATATTTCCTACCCCTGATCTTTATATGTTTTATGTTTCAGGCAAAGTTAATTACTGATTACTACCAGTCTCATCATGTTTTCTCCTGGCTGTGTGCATTTGTGTGGATCATCTCCAAACCTAGAAAGTACTCTTTCCATATACCTGCCAGATGAAATTCCTTGTGACTCATCTAAGGCGACACCTACTCAGTGAAGCTCTTCTTGATCCCATAATTCCTGAAAGTTACCTCGTCTTCTCTCAAACTCTTCTCTATCAATACTGAATTTCTCAAACACACTAATCAAATGATAAAATATATTTTACTTGTATACTGTTTCCCACTGAAGGCAAAGGATAGACCATTTTCCAACTTTATACTCTCAGAACAGTGACCTATGAATGGTAAATGCTTAATGCATGTTTGATGAATTAGAGAATTCAGAAAATAATGAAATCAACCTTATAGAATTTCTATTTACAAGAAAGGCTTTCTAAAGATTAAGGTGAACATTTTGTCACAGTTGAGGGCTAGCCTTACCCATTTTTATTACTGGTATTTTACTTTCAAAATAGACATTAACAAAAGGCAGAGCACCAAGATGGTGGAGAAAACGGAGGGACTAGCCCAAGCTCTCCCAAATTCACCTCCAAACCACTTTAAAATAACACCTCAAAAAATTCTGGAGTGGCAAAAAACCCCAAAAAAGGGGTGAAGAAATTTTCCAGCCCAAAATAACTTAGAAGGTCAGCAGGAATAGTCTGTCACATCAGGGTGAGAATGGAGGACAGTCTAGTACAGGCCACTCTTGACAAGCCAGCAGTGAGGCCCTGAGCCCTAGTGTTCCATCCAAAGCCTCAAAGACAAATGTAAATTGGTCTTGGACTGAAAAAGACTTCCTGGAAGAGCTCAAAAAGGATTTAAAAAATCAAAGAGACAAGGGAAAAATTGGGGAAAGAATGAGAGTGATGCAAGAAAATCAGAAAAAGAAGTCAACAGCTTGGTAAAAAGGAGGAACAAAAAAAATTCTGAAGAAAATAATAACTTTAAAAGACAGAATAGGCCAAATAGGCACAAAAAAACAACGAAGAGAACTCCATAAAAAGCAGACTGGCCAAATATAAAAAGGTACAAAAATTCACTGAAGAAAAGAACTCCTTAAAAAGTAGATTTAGCCAAATGGAAAAAGAGGTATAAAAGCTCACTGAAGAAAATAATTCCTTAAAAATTAGAATTGGATAAGTGAAAGCTAATGACTCTAGGATACAACAAGAAACAAATAAAATTTAAAGATGAAAAAGAGAAGGAAATGTGAAACACCTCTTTGGGAAAAAAAAAAAAACTGACCTAGAAAATAGATCCAAGAGAGATAATTTAAGAATTACTGGACTTCCTGAAAGCCATGATCAAAGAAGGAGTCTAAACATCATCTTTCAAGAAATTATCAAGGAAAACTGCTCTGATAATCTAGAACCAGAGGGTAAAATAGAAACTGAAAGAATTCACCAATCATATCCTGAAAGAGATCCCTAAATGAAAACTGTCAGGAATACTATAGCCAAATTCCAGAGCTCCCAGGTCAAGGAGAAAGTACTGCAAGCATCCAGAAACAAACAATACAAATATCATTGAATGATCAGAGGGCTTCAAATAAGATATTCCAGAGGGCAAAGCATCTAGGATTACAACCAAGAATCACCTACTCAACAAAACTAAGTATAATCCTTCAGGGGAAAAAATAGATACTCAATGAAATACAGGACCTTTACGCATTCCTGATGAAAAGCCCAGAGCTGAATAGAAAATCTGACTTTCAAATACAAGATTCAAGAAAAGCATAAAAAGATAAATAGGAAAGAGAAGTCATAAGGAATTCAATAAGGGTAAACTGTTTACATTCCTACATGGAAAGATGATACTTGTAACTTCCTGAGAACTTTATCATTATTAGGGCAGTTAGAAGTATACATAGAGAGAAGGCACAGATATGAGTTGAATATGATAGGATATCTAAAAAAATAAAATTAAGGTGTGAGAAAGAGGAATAAACTTAGAGAAGGTGGAACAGAGAGATAGAATGGGGTAAATTATCTCATATAAAAGAGGATTTATGAAAGAGCTTTTATAGTGGAGGGCAAGATGGTGAAGGTGACCATCAATTAGGGAATGTTTATATATGATTTGATAGAATACTATCGTAAAAGAAATGAGCTGATGCTCTCAGAAAAAACCTGGAAAGACTTACATGAGGTGATGAAAAGTAAAATGAGCAGAGCCAGGAAAACACTACATAAAGTAACAGCAATACTGTACAATGATCAACTGTGAGTGAATTAGCTGTTCTCAGCAATACAAGCAATACAAGATAATTCGAAAGGGCTTATGAAAAAAAATGCTATTCACCTTTCAAGAAAGAACTGATGGAATCTGAATGTAAATTGAAGCACATTTTTTTAAACTTTCTTTCCTTTACTTTCTTTTTTGTTTTGGTCTGTGCTTTCTTTCACATGACTAATATGGATATATGTTCTGCACTGACAGCACAGGTATAACCTATATCAAATTACTTGCCTTCTCAAGGAGAGAACAGGGTAAGGAGGGAGAAAATTTAAAATTCAACATTTAAAATAAAAACAAATGTTAAAAACTGTATTTAC